>NC_068421.1:63103463-63358463 GCF_023373465.1 Oncorhynchus keta | reverse complement strand
AACTATAGTCACTGAAGACCTAGGGGCTGGGAGTAGCAGGCTCACCAGCGGCCCACTTACTGGGTGACGTGGGGGAGTTGGCTCCCCCGTCCGAGGTGGTGGTGCTGGACTTGGAGTCGGAGGGCAGCGTCAGTCGGGGCATTCCAGGGGGCGGAGGAGGCGCCAGCATCTGGGAGGAGATGTAGTGACTGGGCACCTTCACTTGACCACTGCCGTTCAGCTGGGAAGGGAGAGAGGGGGGCACATGTCAGCTGTACAGTGGGGGATGGTGAGAAGGAGGGGGAAAGGAGGAAGCTTCACTGCTGCAGCACAGATGATATAATACTGTAGATGTCACTGCATTGTCCCGGTCTCTCAAACACACACCTTCCCTCTCCATCAGTGTGTGTGTGTGTGTGTGTGTGTGTGTGTGTGTGTGTGTGTGTGTGTGTGTGTGGGTGTAAGGGAGACAGAGAGAGAGGGGAGAGGGAATGAGTGATGTCCAGGGGACTGCACTGCTCAGCCAGTCATCCATCCATGGCTGCTCTTCTACTGGCTGGCATGTCTTTCAGAGACTCTCTGCTCCCCAGAGGAGAGGACTGCAGTGCAACACTCACTATCCTCCACAACAATGGATGAGCAAATGAGTCAGCTACATTGTGGTCCCATGCGCTCGTCCTTTGTGACTGCCTGGCTGCAGTCGCACTGCAGCAGGGGGAATTTCAATGACTCTGCAGTTTGGGCTGAGCAGAGCCCAGCGTGGCTGCTGCTGAGGGGCACACCTGATAAATGTCTCTCCTCTTTCGTCTGTGAGCTGCCTGCGCCAGACCCGTGCACTCTGCCAACCTCAGCAGCACCGCTAGAGACGTACAGGGATCTCCTTCTCCCTCCACTCCTTTCCAAGTGAAAACAGAAACAGTACAGCAGCTTCATTGAGCAACCTGGCTTGTAATGCCAGAATTATTGAAGCAGGGAGGGGGGTCATTTGCATGTGGTGCAGTGGCAGGTCCTCTCAGCTGTGTGTCATATGTGGATAATGAGTATAACCATGTCTGAGGATCTGGGCTGGTCCCAGGGCCAGCAGGCTGAGTCTAAACAGAGCAGGAAGACTCCGGGCTTATTTTCCTCTCTTTCTGACGTGGGATTCACAACTGCTCTAATCTAAGAAGTTGGCTAAAACACAGTGATTACAATGATTTTTTGTCTTCAGATCTATGGAATTGTTGCCCCTTTCTCCTTTGTCACGTTTAAAGACACAGTATGGTGAGTGTTAATTGTTCTGAGAGTCACGGAGAGTCTGCAGTCTGGAGCAGAGGGGAAGCAGCTAGGTGAGGAAAACCTGTTTACTATGTTCCTACACGGCTGGGGCTGCTTCTCTCTCAGGTTACACCACCTACAGTAGAGTATCCCCTGGCCAGTAGAGTATCCCCTGGCCAGTAGAGTATCCCCTGGCCAGTAGAGTATCCCCTGGCCAGTAGAGTATCCCCTGGCCAGTAGAGTATCCCCTGGCCAGTAGAGTATCCCCTGGCCAGTAGAGTATCCCCTGGCCAGTAGAGTTTCTTCTGGCCAGTAGAGTATCCCCTGGCCAGTAGAGTATCCCCTGGCCAGTAGAGTATCCCCTGGCCAGTAGAGTATCCCCTGGCCAGTAGAGTATCCCCTGGCCAGTAGAGTATCCCCTGGCCAGTAGAGTATCCCCTGGCCAGTAGAGTATCCCCTGGCCAGTAGAGTACCCCTGGCCAGTAGAGTATCCCCTGGCCAGTAGAGTATCCCCTGGCCAGTAGAGTATCCCCTGGCCAGTAGAGTATCCCCTGGCCAGTAGAGTATCCCCTGGCCAGTAGAGTATCCCTGGCCAGTAGAGTATCCCCTGGCCAGTAGAGTATCCCCTGGCCAGTAGAGTACCCCTGGCCAGTAGAGTATCCCCTGGCCAGTAGAGTATCCCCTGGCCAGTAGAGTATCCCCTGGCCAGTAGAGTATCCCCTGGCCAGTAGAGTATCCCCTGGCCAGTAGAGTATCCCTGGCCAGTAGAGTATCCCCTGGCCAGTAGAGTATCCCCTGGCCAGTAGAGTATCCCCTGGCCAGTAGAGTATCCCTGGCCAGTAGAGTACCCCTGGCCAGTAGAGTATCCCTGGCCAGTAGAGTATCCCCTGGCCAGTAGAGTATCCCCTGGCCAGTAGAGTATCCCCTGGCCAGTAGAGTATCCCCTGGCCAGTAGAGTATCCCCTGGCCAGTAGAGTACCCCCTGGCCAGTAGAGTATCCCCTGGCCAGTAGAGTATCCCCTGGCCAGTAGAGTACCCCCTGGCCAGTAGAGTATCCCCTGGCCAGTAGAGTATCCCCTGGCCAGTAGAGTATCCCCTGGCCAGTAGAGTATCCCCTGGCCAGTAGAGTATCCACTGGCCAGTAGAGACCACGGCAGGGGGGAATATGGGAAAGAAATGGCATATCATATTGTTCACAGGGGACCAGGAGCATCTGAGACAGGGTGACAATATCGGAAACACGAAGAATGAAGGAATTAAATAGCAAACAAACGATTAGGTGAATCTAAATGACAAATGGAAATAGCACAATTCTCTGAATAAACCACTGAAACGTATAATACAATTCCCTCTGGGAAATCAAACTAAAGAGCTGGCCATGAGATCACAGCCCGACATGATGTCACATTAGTACAGGTTCTACTAGATGAATACATTAAGCACAGTGACTGAAAGCCACCTCTCTCTGCACATCAATGAGTGACAGCATTGGTGGCTGGCTCAGTTGTAACCTGGCGCTGCTGGGTTCTACTCCTATCTAGAATGACAGTGAGTAATGAGTAGGGTCAGGAGTTTTACTGACCACATGACCTGACCAGGACAAACTCTGGGCCTTAGTTAGAGTTGTTAGATGGGCTGGACTCACTGGGCTGGGCTGCTGGTTGGACGGGTCACAGGCCAGGGAGACCAGGTCCTTCAGCGGGTCTTGGGAGCTGAGGTGTGGCGGGTAGCGGATGGCGGTGTGGGGGAAGTAGGAGGTGGACTGGGGCAGGATGGAGGTGGTGGGGAAGTGCAAAGACGAGGAGGGGTGCGGACTTCGAGAAATCCCTGCACAGAGAGAGAGAGAGAGAGAGAGAGAAAGGGAGACAAGAGAGGGAGGGAGACAAAGAGAGAAAATATTTGAATACGGGTACTTGTTCATGCTCCAAAATGATGGTATGCTTGAGATAAGAAAAGTGACATTGAAAGATGTGTGGTTCTGCAAAACAAAATGATAATTCCGTGTGAGTGCAATTCTCTACACTCAGTGACTTTAATACAACCACTCTTCACGGGGAAAAATGATATATACATGTCATGAAATGACTCCCCTTTGGTACCTATTGCAAGAGTTTGAGTTTCACATTTAGTACGGCAACTCTAATCAGCACCACGCTCTAATTTAACAGAACATACGAGGATGCACGACCAATTCATTTTAACAGCGGCTTTAATTGTTCATGCATCATCCAGCAAACGTTTGTCTGGGGAACACTACCTGCCCATCGATTACTCTCCATTGACTCCACAACAAATGATCTGCCAGAAAGTGTTCACGGGATGTTCAATTAAAACCTCAAATAATGCATTGCCTGAAAGGACGCTGGTCTTGTTGAAAGCATAATGCCTGCAGTCAGTGCCTACACCAGGCTTAGCTCAACAGATACAGACATTAAGAATGTGGAACTATGTAGATAGTGTTGCTGTTGATGTTGAACCTCCGTACAGCACGAGACACTACATAAGGAATCTTAGCTGTGGAGAAGTGTGACACGTCATCTCTTTTTTATTGACAGTTCAGACTTTTTTTTGCTATTTTTAAAATGATAAACGATTCCCATCCTTGGAGACGTGCATGTGTGAGGGTGATGGATTGTGGCAACAGTGACAAGACGTCTCCTGTGAACGTGATGTGCATAAGAGTGTGTGTACTGACCACTGTGCACTGCGATGACGGGCCGGTGGTGCTGTGTGAAGCCGAGACGTGGGGAGCTCTCCTGAGGAGACGGGCTGTCCATCTCTGTCTTCTTTACTCCAGGGGACATGCCTGGACACAGAGACACACAGAGGGTGTTACTGATGCCACTAGAACTCCCATCATAAAAATGCTATTGAAAAGACCCTACATTTAATTGCCCAATTGAATCTGCTACTGCATGTAATTACAGTAACTCACCACAGGGCGGCAGGGTGCATTGACGCGACCCAGTAAGTCCTCAGTGCTGCAGCACATTGCAGTGAGCACATGGGCTCCCAACTAACTTCCTCATTGAGAGGAAACAACAGGATCAGAATCAATGTTATGTTTTGGTCAGGTCTACCCCAAATCCGGTTAGTCTAGGTAGATCACTCACATTCCCAAGAGGCCTGCAGTGCCTGATACCAGAGTTGCTTAGATGTGCTAAACAAATGCATCTTTGTTGCAGTGGTATTACTGGCAGGGTGCAACCCTCCTCCTCCTCCGTGTTTAGTTTGCTATCGCACACAGAATGTGTGTGAGGAACCCTTTCTCCACCAAGCTCAGGCCTGTTATACATTAGGGTATTAACATTGCACAGCTCTTTGTTTCCTTCTTAGGAGTGGTGGAGCACACAGTACACACGTTCTTACTGTGATACTGTACAGACGGAGTCAGTCATGGAGGGACGGAGGTTTCTCTCTCACACATGATACATGTATACCCCTCGCTCTAATTGTTTTCTGAGAAAGAGATTGAGAGAGAGGGAGGAAGAGAGAGAGGGGAAACCCTTATTTGACAGCTTCCTCTTCCCCTGCTCTGCCCCAGCCCTCTGTCTCAGAGTGGAGTGAGTACACCGGGGCTTTTCAGGAATGTCAGAGGGCAAGCTGAGGTTCAACGGGAGACTTGCTCATAGGATAAACATGCAGGTCTGGCTTAGTGCTGGGGGCTAGGCAAGGGCAGCCATTACAGCACTGACACTAATTACCTGATCACACTAATCTGACTGACCACTCAGCTCAGTCTTCAAGGGTCTAGGCCAACCCACACATCTACCTAGTGTAGTGACACATCACATTAATATTTACATTACAATATCTTGAGAATATATCTTTTGAACACAGTCTACAGAGTATGAGATGTAATCTAATCAATGGTTAAGTGCGGCTTACACCGTAACCTCCTTAACTGAGAGTTGGTAGTGTTGGTGACCTGAGACAGGGGTCAAACCACAGCTCTACAGGAGGCCACGCATTACCCTTTCCAATCCATTCGACCCGGCTGCAAACTGACGCAAGCTTCCCCTAGTATAGAGGTAAGCTTCCCCTAGTATAGGGGCAAGCTTCCCCAGACCTCTACCTGGGGAAGGTGCACAAACATCCTCCTCTCACACAGCCTGTAGCCCCCCCCACCATCTCAGAGTGATCATCCGAAGGGGTCGTTAAAGAGGAGCTCGTTAGAGCTGTCTAGACAGGAAGAGAGTGAGCACGACACGACGAGGGCTGGGCCAGACTCCTGCAGGGTCTCTGACAGGGTCGGGGCCGGCTCTGCTCTATTGACCTCCACAGCTCTGGTGTCAGCATCAGGGTCCCTGTATCGTGGGGCCCTCCTGGAGCCCGGGGCCCAGCCGGGGCCACTCTGGTTAATAGCACCACAAAGCCCCCAGACACGCCACCAGGACCCTTTACAGGCCACTGGACACTCTATTAGCGTAGCGTGAAGAGTCCACCACAGTTTAACAGCATTAGATCATATGGGAGACCGAGAACCCCCCTGCTAGAACAACACACAGTGCGTTAAACACTCAGATAACAGTTCTGTTGTAAAGATGCTGATCCTCCTCCCACTTACTGCTGCTAACCCATGGTTAGAGAGCTGCCTCGTGGCTCGTACACACGTGTAGTGCACTCACTAGGCAGGCCCCACTCACTCAGCACACCCACTACCTGACCACTTACTCTGTCCCACACTCACTCACACAACCACTGGACCACACTGTGCATGTTGTAACCTACTCATCCTATTTTTTACCAGAACCAGGCCAGTGCTGTTGGGGGATGAGGGTCATACTGTACAAGACCATGAGAAAGGCACATGTCATTTGGATATTTAAAATACTGCTTTATACAATCATCTTGAAATGATTGCTTGTATCTAGATGAGAGATCCACAGTAGCTTTCCCGTTGGCTAAAAATCTTTGTTAGGAATATTATTCCATACTAGCAAACTGATAGGTGAACCTGAAGTGAGAGGAAAGCAAGAAGGTAGCTACTGTGACGTTGCATCTGTGGATACTGCTCCAAGGTACCTTGGGCCACTTGGCTTTTTGCAAACTTTCACAAAAAAATGTTGGTTCAGTAATTAATTACGACTTCAGGCTCGACTTCAGGAAATTTGAAGCTGCGTACTTTCTGTTGATAACATGATATATTTATCATTTTCTCTTTTGCACTGTGTCAGTGGCTTTCAAGGCAACTGAAGTGAAAGTATGGCCTGATATTTCAGCTGTTTCCCCACTGTGATTATGAAATGTAGGAGTTGATGTTTCTCGACAGCCCTAATGAGGAACATTTAAGAGGGACACCAGAACTGAGTCACCGTTTGTAATTACTGAAGAGTTGGAGGATAGCCAGTGTCCTCAGCATGACACCATGAGTTTGTACCAACTGATGAGCAATAAGCACTGTCCTTGTCAAAACTACATAATAGCTAAGAGTTTGTGTGGAAGCCCAAAGGGGATGCTCACCTCCTTCCAGATCCTCTTGCCAGTTGCGGGAGCTGCTAGCCGGGGAGTTGGGAGAGGTGTAGTACTCCCCCCCAGGACTGGTGTCCACATCATCCTCCATGGAGCCTGACTTGTGCCTCTTACTCCTGGATGTCACACAAAGGGAGAGAAGGAGGAGGAAATAAGGGGAAGGCAATGTGACATATTGACAGTTCAAAACTGTGTATAAAGTATGTACACACACAGTACACAGGTGGGTCAACACCGGCAACCTGGAGATGGCCGGGAGGAAACTGAGCAGCTCCAGGATTCTCAGGTAAAGCAGTTATTTACGGTCTCAGTTTGTCCCAGCTTTACTTGACATTTACAGTGAAATATAAGACAATAAGTCACAGCTTGTGTTTTGGCAGTGTTGCACACGCCCAGATAAATCACATGGGGAACAGCCATTGTCACTGTAGTGAAGGTGTTGTGCATTCAACACCAGGATACTGCTCTCTGTGCACCAATAAAAACAACCATACAGTCCTCCTGTCATCTGCCAAGTGGTTGCACATCCACTAATGCAAGGCTCCTGTTAATATGGAATGTATTCTAACATTCACTCTAAATGTGAGTTTATTTGCAGGGTAGAGTACAAACAAACTGAGTGTTTTGTCTATTTGAACTATATGCAGTATATTCATTTCCAGTCTAGGTGTGTGTGTGTGTGTTTTGGGGCTGGGTACTGACCCGCTGGAGGAGGTGCTGGGCAGGGTTCTCCTCATGCCCACCCCTGAGGGGTTAAGGTCATAGGCCAGGTGCCCCTGCAGCTCTCCCAGAGAGAAGTTAGGGCCTGCCCCCGTCACCACCGGAGCTGCACACAACACACAGGGGGGACAGGTCAGTCAGGGGAGGAACACACACTGTACCACACTTTCAATTAGACATCAATTATCTATGGAATGATACTCAAATATCTACATAAATGACATAACACCATCCTCAAGCTCACTCACAACGCAGCTGAAGAAGTGTGTCGCTCTGTGAGCAAACATATTGTGTTATACCTGTGTATACTTCTCTGTAAGAACAAGAAAAGCCTCCAAAAATCTAATCAAATCCAAGTTTATTGGTTGTGTACGCAGATTAGCTCCAACAGTGCAGTAATACCTAGCAATACATAACAATACACAAATAATCCATAAAAGTAAAAAGAAAGAAATTCAGAAATATCAGAACGAGCAACCTCACAGTCCGGAATTTATATATACAGTACCAGTCAAAAGTGTGGACCTACTCATTCAAGGGTTTTTCTACATTGTAGAATAATAGTGAAGACATCAAAACTATGAAATAACACATATGGAATCATGTAGCAACCAAAAAAGTGTTAAACAAAACAACATTGATTTTATATTTGTGATTCTTCAAAGTAGCCACCCTTTGCTTTGATGACAGCTTTGCACACTCTTAGCATTCTCTCAACCAGCTTCACCTGGAATGCTTTTACAACAGTCTTGAAGGAGTTCCCACATATGCTGAGCACTTGTTGGCTTTTTCCTTCACTCTGCGGTCCAACTCATCCCATCTCAATTGGGTTGAGGTCGGGTGATTGTGGAGGTTAGGTCATTTGATGCAGCCCTCCATCCCTCTCCTTCTTGGTAAAATAGCCTTTACACAGCCTGGAGGTGTGTTGGTTCATTGTCCTGTTTAAAAATAAATGATAGAAACCACTAAGCACAAATCAGATGGGGTGGTGTATCGCTGCAGAATGCTGTGGTTGCCATGCTGGTTAAGTGTGCCTTGAATTCTAAATAAATCACTGACAGTGTCACCAGCAAAGCACCCCCACACCATCACACCTCCCCTCATGCTTCACGGTGGGAACCACACATGTAGAGATCATCCGTTCCTCAAATTTTCTGTATTGACTGACCTTCATGTCCTAAAGTAATGATGGACTGTCGTTTCTCTTTGCTTATTTGAGCTGTTCTTGCCATAATATGAAGTTGGTCTTTTACCAAATAGGACTATGTTCTGTATACCACCCCTACCTTGTCAAAACACAACTGATTGTCTCAAATGCATTAAGAAGGAAAGAAATTCCCCAAATGAACTAACACTTTTTTTGGTTATTACATGATTCCATATGTGTTATTTCATAGTTTTGATGTCTTCACCATTATTCTACAATGTAGAAAATAGTACAAATAAAGAAAAACCCTGGAATGAGAAGGTGTGTCCAAACCTTTGTCTGGTACATACGTACGTACACATACATACACACACTGTACAAAACATTAAGAACACCTTCCTAATATTGAGTTACATCCCATTTTTCACTCAGAACAGCCTCAATTTGTCGGCGCCTAAACTACAAGGTGTTGACTCCAATGCTTCCCACAGTTGTGTCAAGTTGGTTGGGTGTCCTTTGGGTGGTGGACCATTCTTGATACACACAGGAAACTGTTGAGCATAAAAAACCCAGCAGCTTGCAGTTCTTGGCACACTCAAACCGGTGCGTGGTAGCGGGGTGAACAGGTAGTTGCTTGGGTGGCTGAGGTCCTTGATGATCTTCTTGGCCTTCCTGTGAAGCAGGCTGCTGTAGATGTCCTGGAGGGCAGGCAGTGTGCCACCGATGATGCATTGAACTGACCGCAACCCCCCTCTGTCGGTGTGGAGGGACCATTTCAGGTCCTCAGTGATGTGTACGCCGAGGAACTTTAAGCTTTGGACTCTCTCCACTGTGGTCCCGTCGATGTGGATGGGGGTGTACTCTCTCTGCTGTCTCCTGTAGTCCACGATCAGCTCCTTCGTTTTATTGACGTTGAGCGAGAGGTTACAAAAAGTGGACAATCCCAGCTGCAGTCTGCTACTGCACTTCAACTCTCAGGACAACAGTATGAGGATGTAGCAGCCATCTATCAGCATTTACCCCATTTCCCCTCTCAGGTTTCCACTAATGTCATTTATATGGCCATGTGCATTAATGGCTGCCTCTGTGCTGTGTTCAGGTTGGAGTGGACAGAGATGTTGTTGCAGTATACTACGCTAGTGTGTACTATACTGTACTGAGCCGTGGGGAGACAGTGAGCTCGGAGAATAATGTCCCATTTGTTAGGGGAGGTATGCTTATTAACAGTGGGATGGCGTCACTACAGATCCCCAGGCAATCAATCTCTCTCTGACTCATACACTGTACCGAGACGCTGGGGAACACAAGACAAAGGGAGGATTCATGGATCTCCAGTGTAGAAAGTCCTTCACCTGCACCTTGCAGGAAACTCTGGCCAAAAAGGAATAACCATGGAGGATCACCGAACATGAGCAGGGGAGGTTGAACACATAGAAACAAAATGATTAGAACAGGAATCCCCCTTCAAGTCAATGTGTCGGATTCATTTCTATGGTTGAGCTGGATAGCCGTGGTGATGCAAAGCAGTAATAACAACACATTCTGCTCTGTTTAATTACACTAGTAAAGTAGGTCAGTGGCGAATTCATGACTTCTAAAAAGCGGCTAATGTCTCATAGGATATGCATCCCATATGAGGCCTGGGTAAATACAGTGGAAAGCACTTAAAAGTAACATTAGTTAAATAAGCTAATTATGTAGTCTAAAATCAACGCCTCTTGGGGATTAAATCACACGCTTTGATATTAGCGTAAATACATGATACAAGTGTTGTGGAGTTTGTGATATGAATGTGAATGTGTCACATAAACAGAGGTGCAGGTGATAGCTGTTATAGCATAGCAGCATGTGCAGCTGAGGATTTGGGGAGTGGAGGGAGTGAATCTGAAATAGCAGTCTTTTCCCCAGGGAGACCAGATGGCAGGTGGTTAATTGAAGTCTTTAACTACGTTTCCTTCCAATTAGTCAGTCAAGGCGTGACATGGAAAACAGAGAGCCTGTTTGACAGGTGTAAAGTGAAATGTTTTCCCTGTGCACCATAATAACTCACTCATTTAGTTTTGATAATTGTAGCTACAGCATTCCACATCAGCTGTCAGCTGTGGTCTGTGTGTGTGTGTGCGCGCGCGTGTGCGTGCGTGAATGTACGTGCATCAGAGCTTGTTGCTCCTACTGAATGACAGATGAAGACTGACCCTTTGGAGAACGGATTATCACTGGGAAAACTGAAAACGTGATCAATTGCATGTGACAGATGGCCGAGCTTCTCTCCCTTCAGCTCCCTTCACATTAGCTGTCTTTCAAATCTGATTCAACTCCATTTCTAAACCTAATGAAATAACGGATGCAAATGACAAGTCAGATTGGAGGGTAAGTGACCGGAGATCCCAGGTGGTGTCTAGTGAAGCCTGTGTGTGGCTGGGAGAGGATGCTTATTCATACAGAGTGTTTGGAGGCTGGTTGGCCATGTGGGGGCTGTGTTAATGTAGCCCTAATTCACTGCTAATGCCAGGCATGGTAAGCACAGCATCCCCAGCCAACAACTGAGCACATCGCCGTGGCAATGTGAATAGAACATATTGAATGGATATAACATCTGCAAAATCCACCCTGAGACAGATAAAACAACATAAAGGACGAGGAAGTCGTAAAAAAATGTCATTCTAAAGCCATAAGATCTGATTCCCAGTCAGAAATCATATTGAGTGTCTGATGGGGTGTAGACAGTAAGGAGAGGTTTACTCTGCATGTTGTCTGTGATTAATGCTGTAAGTGGATTACGTTAGTATCTCCCGCAATCCTGGACCTGGATGTTCCCTACCATCTTTATCATCTAGCCTGTTATACCATCCACGTGTTCCCTATTTCTGTGTATCTATCTGATGGTTGAATTGCAGTGAAACAGGCAGCATTGCAGAGACTAGGAGCTCAGCTACTGAGGGGAACAGAGTGACTGCCAGAGACTGGCTGGGAGTTTCCACCCCCTGCCTGCGGGCCAGAGTTAGTGAGCTAGCAATTATTTCACTGAAGAGGGCTGTCAGAACTTTAATCACCATAGTTTATGTGACACATGTCCAGCTCCTAAGCATGTTGCTGTGTAAGTTATGGCTAGGAAGTTATAATGAAAGTAGCCACACATGACGTTTTAAGAACTAAATATGGATTTTTGTTATATTTTTCCATTCAACCACAAATACATAAAACCACGAGTAGCTTAATAAAAAGGTGTAAAATCTTACTTCTGGACACTTGCACCAGCTCTGTTACATTAAAAACTCCTGATGTCACAAAGCTTTCCTGAAACTCAGGAGCATCTGGAAAACACAGAGATGAGTCACCATGGAGAGTTGTGTGACATAATACAACAAACATTACAGTAACTTCTCACTTTTAAGAGACATCACAAGACAAGGACACAACAAATGTCAGAATATCAGCAAGCCAGTAAAACACATTTAAATAATGTTTTAGCCTGATAGAAACCTGTAATATATTGGATTCCATATATTACCGTGAAGGGTATTGTGTGTGTCTGTGGGTACTGGATTCATAACTATCTCAAAGCTTATGTCACTGTCTGGTAGTGTGTAAATGTGTATGAATAATTCAGCGTGTGTTGGTATTTGGATGAGTGTGTGTGTGTGTGTGTGTGTGTGTGTGTGTGTGTGTGTGTGTGTGTGTGTGTGTGTGTGTGTGTGAGAGAGAGAGAGTCCTTCGGGCCCCTTACCCATGGTGGCAGCTCGGCTATCCTCCTGATCTGACCCAATACCTGTGCGTGGGCTACTGCTCTGCTCTGACTCTGAAGAGAGGGAAGGAAAGGAAGAGAGAGGGGGTAGAAAGAGACAGACAGAGAGGGGGTGTTGGGGGGGGGGTCAGAAACAGTCTAAACCCAGCATCATTTGTCTTACCACATAAAAGGCTAATTTGAGGGTGTTAAAGTAGTTGTAAACAGTCTAGAAAATAACCTATTTAGTGAGAAATAATGTGACAAATATCAAAAAGGTTAAGCACTACATTGAATAGATAGTACTAAAGCTATTATAACAAGTAGGGTTTCAATGTGAAACATGACCCAAATAACTCACTTAATAACTTCCTTGTTTAGGAAATGTAACACTAATCCAATTGCCAAAAAGGTTTCTGGCAGGCTATTTTAGTTGTTTTGCCAAAATGTACACTCAGTGAAGCATCACAACAATGGCAAGGCCACACAATCCAACCAGAAAACCAACTTTTATTTGTGTGAACTGACACCTGGCAAATGCAGATAATACAAGTAAATCAATAAAGTGCGGCCCAAACCAGAAGAACACTAGATTTACCACAAAGAGTCTGGCTGGCATTCCAAGTAAACAGCAGTGAAAACCTAAAAGATAAATAAATGGGGCTCCCTTCTATCAGATAGGCATGACTCCACTCACAGATCAAAGCCACACACATTCCACAATGCTCCACATGTTGGAGCTTAGAGACTGGGGAGGGAGCGCCTCATTGAGATCTTCACATTGACTCCCCATCACTAGAACAATCACCCTGCTTCCCTCTACACTGGACAAGTGAGCCAGACATAGGGCTGTTGCGGTGACCATATTACCGCCACCCCAGCGTCCACGAGTCATGAAGGCAGTCAAATTCCACATGACCGTTTAGTCATGGTAATTAGGCTTCTCCAAGCTCTGATGCTGCTGGTTATTAGTAGCCTACCAAATTGCGAACTGCGTAGTACTCAGCACTCTATTGTCCCACGAAACACTCTGACATCAATGCTCATGTTGCGCAACATTTCTATAGGCTATGCAATTGTGGGAGAAAACAGAGTGATGGCCGCTAATAAAAAGACGAGGATCCCATCGGCTTTCTATAGGCTAGGCCTACTATATTTATTTCTCAACTTTCCTAATATTACGCACATTGCATATATTTACAATAGGAGTATAGCCTATATGGCTGGGATGAAGAAGAAAAAACACGGGGAAAAGCGTAATATTTAAGTGCATATATGACATTTATTTTTTCCCACTGCCCCAGTTTTGATACAGGTGCACGATAATGGTCCATTCTAAATCAAAGTAAATGTCACACATATGATTTAGTATATGTAAAGACAAGTTTAATACAAGAATAGTCTGATGGTGTCAATATTAGCCTATCACTTGTGAATTATATATTATTACTTGTGAATGACGCCCAGCATAACAAACAATGCCTTTTTTTGGCGACTTGTTCTAATCATAGTTGCGCACCTCATGTAGCCTAGCCCATAGGCCTATATGTTTTAACAAGGTTCGTATCACAACTAAAGTGGCCAAATAACTTCTTAAAATGAACCACATTAATCTGCTTTATAAGGGGTGTAGAGCCTAACTGGCATACAAGCAGCGAGTGAGTTTCAAGTTGGGGGAAGATAATTTTCACTATAAAAATGCACCTTTATAATAAAAGCATTACATGCTTTTGCAGTCACTTTTGATAATGGTGTTTTCCACTAATGGAACATTTGTGTTTATAGCCTACTGCCATGTGCGCATTGCTATGCTTATAATGTGAAGAAATAGCCTAATAGTTTATCAACATTTTAAGCTAAACGTTCTGATCTGTTGCGTCACATCCCACAACTGTCCCAGACTATGTTATATTTATTTCTGGCACAGAAAATAATCGGTTGACCGACACCGTGGAGGATAGTAGATTGACATAGGCTGGTGCTTTTGTTGTTCGTTAGGGCTACTCATCTTGTTGACTGACAAAAAAACATCTTCAATATGCATTGGATTGGATAAGGACGCTTGCAGTTGCATCCCCGATGTGTCTGTCTTAACTTGTAGCCTATGAGAAAGACCCAATCACGTGACAGAGAGCCGTGTGAGTGAGAGACGCTTCCGATTGCGCAGCACACTCAGGGAGAAGTGCACAACGCAGCACTCCAAAGGCATGGATATTTTTAGGGTGCATTACGTCCACAATGGGGATGCCGCCGTGGAATTCGAGGCATTATCAAGTGCTTGTCAAATTGTGAATGAGAGACTATTGGAGTGTGTACAGCCTGAGCAAAAAACAGCCTAACAATGTATTCAAAATCATTTCATATAGCCCAACTAAAGTTACATTAATATGTCTAAATGAAGCATATAGGAATACCTATTTCTTTGTTTACCGCTCAACACAGAATAGCTGCATGTCCGCACTCCCTCAAATCCTTTGGAGAAAATATTTATTTGAGTTTCTTCATACTATAAAATAATGCCACGGAATTATAAGTAAATCTTGTCTTCTAAATAAACTAACATAGTCCACAGTTATATGGCACAGCCACATCACCTAACATAAGGACAACTCAGAGTTTGGTATTATTTTCTTCTGAAACAGACATTTTCTTCATACCATGCTTCTTTAGACCTGTCTAAAATAAATAATGCATTTATTGTGCAGGTGTAGGCTATATTACATGGATTGATTAGACTTTTTAATATGCCCTCAGACAAAATTGCTGGCACAATGAGCAAAAGAAAGAGAGAATGAGAGCAAGACTAGGCTAGACAGACTGGCACACACAAAGACCCGTAATGCCCCAAAGACAACGCTCTGGAAAACAAATACATAGTTTCCATATTTTCTTTCATATATTTTAGAACAAAGTTTATATTAGGGTTTCTAGCGGTTTTTGGGAGGGTGGGAGTGCAGGGCATCATGCCATATGGTGATGCAATAAAACGATGTCCGAAGCAGGACACCATCCATTTTCCCTACCAAAGTAGTTGACGGCCATTTTGTTATCTGTTCAAATCTTATTGTTAGATTTTCAAGTAATATCTTACTTTTGATGGTTTTATCATTCCAGGGTTGTAAGAGTTAACGAACAAATCACCAACACCTCTGCAATACCATTTAAACATGATAAACTTAGAAATGTCAGAATGGATATTAAATGACCATTGCAGCTGTCCCCTTGTGAGCTTGACCAAAGTTCAATGAGGGTGAAACTGATCTTCTTTACTGCCCCACCTTGGCCCTAAACTTGTTCTTTTCTTCTTTTATATTTTTTTATTCACATTTCATCAATATAAGCAGTTTGGAAATGTGTTATTGCGTACTTTCTGAATTTGCCGAAAAACTCTCTCTCCTATCTCTCTCTCTTTCTCTCTCTCTATCCTCTCCCTCATATTTCCCGACCTCATCTTTGCACATTTACTATTAATACATATTTATCGTGGCCCTTGTTGTTGCTATTTTCTTTCCAAGTAAGTTATTTCTCTGGCCAGGGATCGCTCAACATAACATCATTTTTGGCAGACATTTCATGTGCAGAGGAGTTTGCTGTTGGCAGCCATTTTAGATTGCTCTTTCTACCGTCTCTCTTTCACTCACTCTCCCTCCCTCCCGTCTCTCTTTCTCGCCCAGAGCAAGAACACACAAAGTACAACTAACCCTGTTGAACAGTGCCAGCATGCCCCTGTGCCAAGTCACCCCTTGAGACGAAAGACAAAAAGACAGAGCAGTGCCAGTGAACTGCTGTTGGCAGAGGGAGAGAAAGAGAGAAAAAGAGAGAACCAAAGAGAGAAATAAAGAGAGGGATAGAGATGCACAGAGTGTGTGCGTGTGGGGGGGGGGCAGAGAGAAAGAGAGAATGTTTTGTTAAAGAAGTGACTTAACGAGAAAGACATTCTAGCTGAGTTACTCTGGAATCACAGTGAGTCACAGTTAAATTACAACACAGAAAAGACAGCATAACAAGCACAGGGAAGCAAAGTAGCTTCCCTCCTCAGTCCAACCAGGGGACATATGCTTGTCTGTCGTAAACTGACCACAATTACTCATAAAAGTCCCCCACCACCAGAGATATGGTCCAAGATGCAAGTATACTCGTAACTCAGAGATTCATTGTTGTAACACAACCATTTGAGCAGTGTACATGCTCCCATAACAGGAAAACAACAAGGCTGGTGAATTAGAATTTCTACCATGCTCCCAGTAGTTGGTTTCATTTTGATCTCATGACATTATTGTAAATATAGCGGCTGGCTAAAGCCAACAGCAGGCTGAAGTGGACAGAGGAAGCCAAAAGACGCATTTGTAGGCAAGGCTGTCTATTCACAGTTACCCTGGTGCCTGGGCTGATTTGGAGAGAAAACCATTGGCTTCTCCCAAACCCATTTCCCATCAGTCACTCAGTGAGAGGAGCTATTTCTCCAGCAGCTCTGTTTCTGGCAGAACTAGAACCCAAGCTATGATGATGTGACAGTAGGCCAGCATAGGCCAAAATACTGAAACAATTATGACCGGTCTGTTCCCTTACAACCGAGAGCAGGAATTTCATATGAATCACAGACATTGCTGTGTTCTCAAAACCACATCCCTTACTGGAGCCATTATGAAAAATAACTTAATAAACATGAACCATTATGAGAAGCTTTAATATGTAGTGATAATGCACTAATTAATGAAGATAACCAAGCTTTTGCCATCTGTGTCGTTGGTATAGAGAAGGCTACCTTGTAATGATTAAACCGGTCAGACCAACTTTCTACTGTGAAATCACAAATGGAATTGGAATTGAATGGTCAATCCAAATCCAATTTATAACTGATAACCTCTCTGTAGTGTGTAACAAGGTAATCACAGTAATGCACTTTTTAGCAGTATTGACAGTGCTGGAGCAAAGCTCATCTAGGCTCTGTCTGGCTGGAGTAAGACCCCCCCCTTCTTTATGCTGTATAATAGATAATTCACTCAAATTCTATCCTCAACCACAGTACCATATATGTTTCCTAAAACATGAATATATACGAAGCTTACTTCTTGCTGTGGTATGTTGAAGCATACTGCATGCTTTACTAGTTTGGAATGATATTGAAAAAATGCAGGTAAATAAAACAATGTTTAGTGCTTGTGCCCTGACACCAGTGGCTGTCTCTTGTGATCTCTCTCAAATCTAATGTTTACTTGTCACATGCACCAAATACAACAGGTGTAGACATACCCGTGAAATGCTTGCTTTACGTTGCAGAGTTCAAAAATTATAATAAAAAGAAATGTATTAACACAAGGAATAAAATACAATTTTGTTTAGCTATATACAGGGAGTCCTGTACCAGATCAATGCGCAGAGAGGGGTATAAGGTAGAGGTCGACCGATTATGATTTTTCAGCGCCGATACCGATTATTGGAGGACCCAAAAAAAAGCCGATACCGATTTATTTGTAATAATGACAATTACAACAATACTGAATGAATACTTATTTTAACTTAATATAATACATCAATAAAATCAATTTAGCCTCAAATAAATAATGAAACATGTTCAATTTGGTTTAAATAATGCAAAAACAAAGTGTTGGAGAAAAAAGTAAAAGTGCAATATGTGCCATGTAAGAAAGCTAACGTTTAAGTTCCTTGTTCAGAACATGAGAACATATGAAAGCTGGTGGTTCCTTTTAATATGAGTCTTCAATAATCCCAGGTAAGAAGTTTTAGGTTGTAGTTTTTATAGGAATTATAGGACTATTTCTCTCTATACCATCTGTATTTCATTAACCTTTGACTATTGGATGTTCTTATAGGCACTTTAGTATTGCCAGTGTAACAGTATAGCATCCGTCCCTCTCCTCGCTCCTTCCTGGGCTCGAACAAGGAACACAACGACAACAGCCACCCTCGAAGCAGCGTTAACCATGCAGAGCAAGGGGGAACAACCACTCCAAGTCTCAGAGCGAGTGACATTTGAAACGCTATTAGCGCACACCCCACTAACCAGCTAGCCATTTCACATCGGTTACACACGCCTAATCTCGGGAGTTGATAGGCTTGAAGTCATAAACAGCGCAATGCTTGACGCACAACGAAGAGTTGCTGGCAAAACCCACGAAAGTGCTGTTTGAATGAATGCTTACGAGCCTGCTGCTGCCTACCACCGCTCAGTCAGACTGCTCTATCAAACCATAGACTTAGTTATAACATAATAACACACAGAGATACGAGCCTTAGGTCATTCATGTGGTCGAATCCGGAAACTATCATCTCAAAAACAAGATTTTTTCAGTGAAATACGGAACCGTTCCGTATTTTATCTAAGGGGTGGCATCCATTAGTCTAAATATTCCTGTTATATTGCACAACCTTCAATGTTATGTCATAATTACATAAAAATTCTGTCAAATTAGGCGGCCCAAACTGTTGCATATACACTGACTCTGCGTGCAATCTGCATGCAATGAACGCAAGAGAAGTGACACAATTTCACCTGGTTAATATTGCCTGCTAACCTGGATTTCTTTTAGCTAAATATGCAGGTTTAAAAATATATACTTCTGTGTATTGATTTTAAGAAAGGCATTGATGTTCATGGATAGGTACACATTGGAGCAACGATACGCACCACATCGATTATATGCAATGCAGGACACGCTAGATAAACTAGTAATATCATTAACCATTTGAAGTTAACTAGTGATTATGATTGATTGATTGATAGTTTTTTATAAGATAAGTTTAATGCTAGCTAGCAACTTACCTTGGATTACTGCATTCGCGTAACAGGCAGGAGTGCAATAAGAGGCAGCTTGTTAGAGCGTTGGACTATTTAACTGTAAGGTTGCAAGATTGAATCCCCCGAACTGACAAGGTGAAAATCTGTCGTTCTGCCCCTGAACGAGGCAGTTAACCCACCGTTCCTAGGCCATTGAAAATAAGAATGTGTTCTTAACTGACTTGCCTAGTTAAATAAAGACATAAAAATTTTGTTTTTTAAAAAACGGTGTCCAAAAATACCGATTTCCGATTGTTATGATAACTTGAAATCGGCCCTAATTAAATCGTCCATTCCGATTAATCGGTCGACCTCTAGTATGAGGTATTTGAAGTAGATATGTACATTGACAACTTAGATGGAATGCTACCAAGGATGTTACAGTAGCTGACTCTATAGCCACTACTATCTGTCATATCTTTAATCTGAGCTGAGAGGAAAGCCTTTGTCCTCAGGCCTGGAGGGAAGCCAAAGTAATTCCGCTACCCAAGAGCGGTAAAAGCTGCCTTTACTGGTTCTAACAGCAGACCTGTAAGCTTGCTGCCAGCTCTTAGTAAACTGTTGGGAAAAATTGTGTTTGACCAAATATGACCAAATTTCTCAATAAACAAATTAACAACAGACATTCAGCACACTTATAGAGAAGGGCACTCAACATGTACTGCACTGACACAAATTACTGATGATTAGTTGAAAGAAATTGATAATAAGAAGATTGTGGGAGCTGTACCGTTAGATTTCAATGCAGCCTTTGATATTATTGACCATTGACTATAACCTCATGTGTTATGGCTTTTCAACCTCTGCCATATCGTGGATTCAGAGCCATCCATCTAATAGAACTCAAAGGGTTTTCTTTAATGGAAGCTTCTCTAATGTCAAACATGTAAAGTATGGTGTACCGCAGGGCAGCTCTCTAGGCCCTCTACACTTTTCTATTTTTACCAATGACCTGCCACTGGCATTAAACAAAGCATGTGAGTCCATGTATGCTAATGAAGTCACTGAAACCCTTAACAAAGAGTTTTGTTTTGGAATGGGTGGCCAGTATAAACTGGTCCTGAACATCTCTAAAACTAAAAGCATTGTATTTGGTACAAATCATTCCTTAATTCTAGACCTCTGAATCTGGTAATGAATGGTGTGGCTGTTGAACAAGTTGAGGAGACTAAATAACTTGGTGTTACTTTAGATTTTAAACTGTCATGTTCAAAATTTATAGATTCAATGTTTGTAAAGATGGGGAGAGGTCTGTCTGTAATAAAGAGATGCTCTGCTTTTTTGACACCATACTCCAAAAAGTAAATTCTGCAGGCACTAGTTTAGTCTAATCTTGATTATTGTCCAGTTGTGTGGTCCAGTGCTGCAAGGAAAGATCTAGTTAAGCTGCAGCTGGCCCAAAACAAAGCGGCACGTTTTGCTCTTAATTGATATCAGAGGGCTGATATAAATACTATGCATACCAGTCTCTCTTGGCTAAGAGTTGAGGAGAGACTGATTATTTTCATAAGAAATTGTTTGCATAGTCAACTTACATACAGCTCTGACACACACACTTATCCCACCAGACATACCACCAGGGGTCTTTTAACAGTCCCCAAATCCATAACAAATTCAAGAAAGCGTACAGTATTATATAGAGCCCTAATTGCATGGAACTTCCTTCCATCTCATACTGCTCAAATAAACAGCAAACCTGGTTTCAAAAAACAGATAAAGCAAAACCTTAAGGTACAACGCCTCTCCCCTATTTGACCTAGATAGTTTGTGTGTATGTACTGATATGTAGGCTATGTGTGCCTTTAAAAAAATGTATGTAGTTCTGTCCCTGAGCTGTTCTTGCCTATTGCTGTTCTGTATTATGTCATTCTGTATTATGTTTTGTGTGGACCCCAAGAAGAGTAGCGGCTGCTTTTGCAACAGCTAATGGGGATCCTAATAAAATACAAAATATACCAATACATGAAGGCTGGGTAAAGTGATTAGTTATAGGGATAGATAATAATGAGTAAAATGAAAAACAGAGTAGCAGCAGAAAATTCCTGGATTCACCTGCTCAATCTGTCATGGAAAGAGCAGCTGTTCCTAATGTTTTGCACACTCAGTGTAGTCTTGTGAGTTTGCATAGAGTCAGTGCAAGATCTAGTCAGTGCAAATAGTCCTAACCATGTAATTAACTATTTAGCATTCTTATGGCTTGGGGTAGAAGCTGTCTCAGATCCTTTTGGTCCGATAGCCGATGCTCTGGTACCGTTTGCTGGTACGTCTCAGTGTACATCTATGTCTCAGTGTTTGTGTGGTAAGATTGTTCCGCTCACTGCAGCTGAGCTTAGAGCCTGGCTGGCAAGGCCTACATGCAGGGAGAACAAACCAAACAATGGCGTTCTGCCCCAGCAACAGAGCTAGCGAGCTCACCGATCTCCCTTCATTTTGTCTGCCTCGCTCTCTCCGTCTCGGTCTCTATCCGTCTCGGTTTTCGCCTTCAGCAACCCCAATCAATTTCACATCGCCAATTCAATTTCAAACCTAATTTTTGGGAATGACAAGAACATAGCCAACGCAGATATTACTGCAAAAAACGTTGGTGGTCTCTCTCCCCATCTGTTCGATTTCTTTCCCCCTCTTGCTTGCACTTCTCTGCCTCGCTTCTTTCCCTCCCTCATTTTCTGCCCATGCAGACAGTCTGAGTTACAGCTATCGACCGAGCCCCAGCAGTCCTCCCCACCCACAAACTCCCTACGCTGTTTAACATTTAGAATGGATGGTGTGGAGAATGTCTGAAAAATACAGTCAATAGAAGAGGACTGATCCATTAGACCAGATTCCACATAGAAACCAATCCTACAGAAAACTTCTGTTGGCCAAATTATCCAACCATCTAATGAGTTCCATGGTATTGTTAAACATAATCCGAATTTATTCAGAATAAGTTGCAGAGACCGCTAATTTACATTCAAGGTAGCTAATCTCTCTTGGAAACAAAGCAAGTGCTGTCTGCACTGGCTTGGCTGGTAAATGGTTGCTTTAATCCTGTTTATACTCTATATTTCAAGATAGACTTTCCTAAGCCTGAATCTGGGTTATTGCTGAAATACACAGTAAACCTGCTCTGATTACACAATGGAAAGCCCTAGCAGAATTACAGAGCCCTAAGTCAGCTTGGAGAGCATTCTTCTTTTAATTCATTCAGAAAAGAATAGCTGAGCATGAGAAAATCAGGCGCTGCAGTACTGGCTTTAATTTAATTTAACACAGCCATCCTTTTATGTGCTGGAGCACTAAAGTGTCCTATATACAGTCTGATAGATAGAGGCTACGCCAAGGAGAGCTGGGCAGAGGACAGCCCTAAGTCATGTCTGTCAAACACTACGCACAGCTCTCCAACTGATAAACAACCACGGCCAACAGTAAAACACACACAGAAAAAGTACAGGGATTCGGAGAGGTGAAAAAGTGAGACGCAAGGACAGAGAAGGATGTAGGGAGAGAAGATTAGATGACGGGAAAAATACAAGAATATTAAAGGTCAGGTTGTCGTCAAATAAATGTTACGATACTAAAAAATAAATGAATGGGAAAAGTCTGGCATCTGAAAAATATGTCAAACAGTAAAAGACGCACGTTACGCAGCTGCAAAAAGCGCAAATTCCAGCTCCTCGGCTGGCTGGGATGAGAACCCAGGAAAGGAGTGGGTTACAGTGAATGTCAGGCATTTGTGTGAAAATGGTGGGCTCTGATAATTGGACCAGCTGGCCTTTTCTTGCAGTAGATTGCAGCTTCCTGTAGTACTGGGTCTTTAAGGGGTGGGAGCGGCGTGACAGTAATAACACACACGGCTTTTTGCTCTATCAGGAGACTAGAGGAATAGCTACCAGCTTGCGGAAGGGTACTCATTCAGATAAAGGATCAAGTGTCTGGATATGTGTGTTTTTCCCCTAAGCACACAAATTGCAGTGTTTCCCTAATATTCATTCAGCAGTGGTGGTGCGCCGCTACCAAATTGTAGCCGGCACTCCAAAAAATATGATTGCATTGTAATATATACAGTACCAGTCAAACAATTGGACACACTTTCTCATTCCAGGTTTTTTTATATATATTTTTTTTAACTATTTTCTACATTGTAGAATAGAAGACAACACTATGAAATAACACATATGGAATCATGTGAAAAAAGTGTTTAACAAATCTAAATATATTTTATATTTGAGATTCTTCAAAGTAGCCACCCTTTGCCTTGATAACAGCTTTGCATACTCTTGGCATTCTCTCAACCAGCTTCATCAGGTAGTGACCTGGAATGCATTTCAATTAACAGGTGTGCCTCGTTAAAAGTTCATTTGTGGAACATCTTTCCTTCTTAATGCATTTGAGCCAATCAGTTGTTACAAAGGTAGAGGTGGTATACAAAGAAAGCCCTATTTGGTAACAGACCAAGTCCAAGAACAGCTCAAATAAGCAAAGAGAAACGATAATCCATCATTACTTTAGGACATGAAGGTCAGTCAATACGGAAAAGTTCAAGAACTTTGAAAGTGTCTTCAGGTGCAGTCACAAAAACCATCAAGCGCTATGATGAAACTGGCTCTCGTGAGGACTACCACAGGAAAGGAAGACCCAGAGTTACCTCTGCTGAAGAGGATAAGTTCATTAGAGTTCAATTCATTTTTCAACAGGACAATGAACCAACACACCTCCAGGCTGTTTAAAGGGCTATTTGACCAAGAAGAAGAGAGATGGTGCTGCATCAGATGACCTGCCCTCCACAATCACTCGACCTCAACCCAATTGAGATTGTTTGGGATGAAATGGACCAAAGAGTGAAGGAAAAGCAGCCAACAAGTTCTCAGCATATGTTGGAACTCCTTCAAGACTGTTTGAAAAACATTCCAGGTGAAGCTGGTTGAGAGAATGCCAAGAGTGTACAAAGCTGCCATCAAGGCAAAGGGTGGCTACGTTGAATAATGTACTTTTTTTTTTACATTTGTTTGGTTACTACATGATTCCATGTGTTATTTTATATGATGTCTTCACTGTCTTCACTATTATTTAGAACAATGTAGAACATTGTAAAAATAAATAAAAACCCTTGAATGAGTAGGTGTGTCCACACATTTGACTGCTATTGTGTACACACACACATATACACAAATATATATATATAAAACACCAGTCTCAACGTCAATGGTGAAGAGGCTATTCCGGAACGCTGGCGCTCTAGGCAGAGATGCAAAGAAAAAGCTATATCTCAGACTGGCCAATAAAAAGAAAAGATTAAGATGGGCAAAAGAACAGAGACACTGGACAGAGGAGCTCTGCCTAGAAGGCCAGCATCCTGAAGTCGCCTCTTCACTGTTGACGTTGTTTGGCGGGTACTTTTTAATGAAGCTGCCAGTTGAGGACTTGTGAGGAGCCTGTTTCTCAAACTAGACACTCTAATGTACTTGTCCTATTACTCAATTGTGTACCGGGGCCTCCCACTCCGTTTTCTATTCTGGTTAGGGCCAGTTTGCGCTGTTCTGTGAAGGGAGTAGTACACAGCGCTGTACCAGATCCACAGTTTCTTGGCAATTTCTCACATGGAATAGCGTTTCATTTCTCAGAATAAGAATAGACTGACAAGTTTCAGAAGAAAATACTTTGTTTCTGGCCATTTTGAGCCTGTAATCGAACCCACAATACTCAACTAGTCTAAAGAAGGGCCATTTTATTGCTTCTTTAATCAGAACAACAGTTTCAGCTGTGCTAACATAATTGCAAAAGGGTTTTCTAATGATCAATTAGCCTTTTAAAATGATAACCTTGGATTACCTAACACAACGTGCTATCGGAACACAGGAGTGATGGTTGCTGATAATGGGCCTCTGTACGCCTATGTAGATATTCCCAAATAAATCAGCTGTTTCCAGCTACAATAGTCATTTACAACACTAACAATGTCTACATTGTATTTCTGATCTATTTGATGTTATTTTAATGTTTCTTTCAAAAACAAGGACATTTCTAAGTGACCCCAAACTTTTGAACGGTAGTGTGTGTGTATCACCACTTTATTTTAAGAATGTGAAATGTCAGAATAATAGTAAAGAGAATTATGTATTTGAGCTTTTATTTCTTTCGTTACATTCACAGTGGGTCAGAAGTTTAGATACACTCAATTAGTATTTGGTAGCATTGCCTTTAAATTGGTTAACTTGGGTCAAACGTTTTGGGTAGCCTTCCACAGTTTTCCCACAATAAATTGGGTGAATTTTGGCCCATTCCTCCTGAAGGAGCTGGTGTAACTGAGTCAGGTTTGTAAGGCTTCCTTGCTCGCACACGCTTTTTCAGTTCTGCCCACAAATTTTCTATAGGATTGAGGTCAGGGCTTTGTAATGGCCACTCCAACACCTGGACTTTGTTGTCCTTAAGCGATTTTGCCACAACTTTGGAAGTATGCTTGGGGTCATTGTCCATTTGGAAGACCCATTTGTGACCAAGCTTTAACTTCCTGACTGATGTCTTGAGATGTTGCTTCAATATATCCACATCATTTTCTGTCCTTATGACGCCATCTATTTTGTGAAGTGCACAAAATAGATGGCCAACTGGAATTGTGATACAGTGAATTTTCAAGTGAAATAATCTGTCTGTAAACAATTAATAGAAAAATGACTTGTGTCATATGCACAAAGTAGATGTCCTAACCGGCTTGCCAAAACTATAGTTTGTTAACAAAAAATGTGTGGAGTGGTTGAAAAACGAGTTTTAATGACAACAGCCTAAGTGTATGTAAACTTCCGACTTCAACCGTATATTGCTGCTTTAAAAAAGGGACAATGCGATATTTGGCCAATTAAACCATTTTCTACTTACCCAGACTCATGGATACCATTTGTTTCTGCGTGCAGTTTGAAGGGAGTTAGCCAATCCCATAGACTTCCAGTCATTGCGCTAGTTATTAATGGCTCCCGAAACTACCTTCAACTGCCTTCAACTTACATGCAGATCATTTTTATCCATCAGTTTAGATGACTCTAGATAAGTACCAAAAGGGCTTGATTGCCATAATCTTGCACTATGCCTTTAAGAACAGAGTGACAAATTCTAACTTATATTTGTAGTAGACAGAGCGAGCAGTGGCACAAATGAGAGCCACGGGAGCAGAGCCACAGCTTGCTCCCTCATCATCTTCCTACAGTGCAGTGGCGTGCATCAGTTATATTTCAGATGGTGTCAACATAATACCATTTTCTTGCATTTTGGAGTAGAATGTCCTTTTAAAAAGTCACCAGAAGTGCCCTTCTCACAGTTGTTCTACAACCTTTCAAATGAATAAAGTTTTGTCATTTAGCAGACGCTCCTTTCCAGAGCAAATTATAGGAGAAATTAGGGTTAAGCACCTTGCTCAGGGGCACATCAACAGATTTTTCACTTAGTCAACGAGGGGGATTCAAACCAGCAACCTTTCGGTTACTGGCCCAACAATCTTAATCACTAGGCTACACGCCGGGAGGGTATTTCCACAGCCCCCTCAGCTAACACGAAGAGCTATTAAACAACAATAGTGACTAGTCGTGAGCCTCAATCGCGCCAGGAAAGGCCTCGTTTATATTGTGTGTAAGAATGATGAAACTCTATTTTTCCTGCTTTTCCAAAAGCCACAATATTAAAACCAGATGTGAATGCCGTGTACTTTTCAAGCTATTTTTGACAGATTTCATTGACTTATTAAAATATATATTTATATAAAATGTTTAAACCACCCACCATCCCCTTTGGATTGGATATAAAGATCTCTCCCTAAAATCTGAGCACAACATATCATTTGTGGAGCGGCCTGCACACAAAATCTTGCAGATTAAATAATAAATGATAAAACCACTCGCGCACCTTAAAATATAATCACATGATAACATAGTGACACCATGCTCAAGCATCCCCGTATCGACAGGGCGGCACAGTGACTGTGTGGCAGCCTGTCTTGGCCTCTCCTTCCTGGGTGGGCACCGAGGTGGCGCGGCCTGTTTGTGTTGGAGACAGTTACAGGAGTCTTCCCACCACCACCTGGAACCTCAACAGAGAAGAATTACCACCAGGCAGGCAGGCTGTCCTTCACGCTCTCCTCTTTCTTCCATTCACAGCAGATTCCCTTTCAAATAGGCTTTTGGCTTGGCAACAATGTAGTATATCCATAACAAACTCTCACACTCCGTGGTGAGAAGCCCCGGCTAGCTCGCTGATCCCTTTCTTTACACTCTGTCTACAGTTTCCCGCTTGCTTCAAGTGGACTTTACTGGAATGACAATAATGTGAGCCAGAGAGCTGAATTGATGGCAAACAATAACATACATCAGACCACAATGGTATGCCTTAGGAACAACTTCATGGACAGGCCTGCCAATGATGTTAATGTCTCACTTTCCTGCTGCTCTCTGTCTGCCCAGCTCATTTTTTACACAGATTTTTTTACACAGAGGGCCAATGCCTTGTTATTCTGTGTGGTCAATGATAATTTCACAGCAGACTCACATAATGTTCACCAAGACAGTTAGTTACACTAATATTAAGTTATTGCCTTACTCTAAAATGGATTACATTTGTACAAATCCTCATCAATCTACACACAATACCCCATAATGACAAAGTGAAAAACTTTTTTTCATTTTTTTTGCAAATGTATTAAAATAAAATTTCAGAGCAAAAATCAGGCCATGAGGTCAAAGGAATTGTCCGTAGAGCTCCGAGACAGGATTGTGTCGAGGCACAGATCTGGGGAAGGGCACCAAAGCATTTCGGTAGCATTGGTCCCCAGAACACAATGGCCTCCATCATTCTTAAATGGAAGAAGTTTGGAACCACCAAGACTAACTAGAGCTGGCCACCCGGCCGAACTGAGCAATTGGGGGAGAAGGGCCTTGGTCAGGGAGGTGACCAAGAACCCGATGGTCACTCTGACAGAGCTCCTGAGTTCTTCGGTGGAGATGGGAAAACCTTCCAGAAGGACAACCATCTCTGCAGCACTCCACGAATCAGGCCTTTATGGTAGAGTGGCCAGATGAAAGCTACTCCTCAGTAAAAGGCACATGACACCTGGCACCATCCCTACAGTGAAGCATGGTGGTGGCAGCATCATGCTGTGGGGATGTTTTTCAGCGGCAGGGACTGGGAGACTAGTCAGGATCGAGGGAAAGATGAAAGGAGCAAAGTACAGAGAGATCCTTGATGAAAACCTGCTTCAGAGCGCTCAGGACCTCAGACTGGGGTGAAGGTTCACCTTCCAACAGGACGACGACCCCAAGCACACAGCCAAGACAATGCAGGAGTGGCTTCGGGACAAGTTTCTGAATGTCCTTGAGTGGCCCAACCAGAGCTCGGACTTGAACCCGATCGAACATCTCTGGAGAGACCTGAAAATAGCTGTGCAGCGATGCTCCCCATCCAACCTGACAGATCTTGAGAGGATCTGCAGAGAGGATTGGGAGAAACTTCCTAAATACAGGTGTGCCAAGCTTGTAGCGTCATAGCCAAGAAGACTCAAGGCTGTAATTTCCTCCAAAGGTGCTTCAACAAAGTACTGAGTAAAGGGTCTGAATACTTATGTAAATGTTATATTTCAGTTTTTGCTCAAATGTTTTTGCTTTGTAATTATGGGGTATTGTGTGTAGATTGATTAGGGGGAAACATTTTTTTTAAAATCCATTTTAGAATAAGGTTGTAACGTGGAAAAAGTAAAGGGGTGTGATTTCTTTCCGAATGCACTGTAAAAGCATTACCATTTTAAAAACCTCTTCCAAGTAGGCGTGGCCTGGGTGGATGTCCACCTGTAACCACAGGGGGCAGTGTGGAGGCCAGTGGTGCATAGAGCACTCACTTCTGATACAGCATGCTTCAGCTTAGATGACCCAGCCACAGCCACTAACTACTTCATTACTGTACAGTGCTCTGCTTGTGAGTAAAGACATTTCCAGCTGCAACATACACACATTCACAACTGGTGGCTTGTCGTCTTGACCAGCCTTAACATAACGGTGCGCTTCATGGCGGCTATCAAGAAGGATGAGCCTGAATTGATTGAGTGTTTTCGCAATTGATCTTACTCTACATTACATCTACTGTAATGCATTAAATTAAAACACTAGTGTAATCTGTCACTATGGGACATTTCATTGGCAGATGCAGATGCTGTCATCCATCCTATTGGTACAATAAGCAGCATTGAAGTGAACCAGAGCCAGTGATGTCAGGGAGGCTAATGAGAGTCAGACTGAGGTGGTCTGACACTCTGGTATGTTTACGCCACATGTGAGGGGTGAACCAGCAGCGACCAGAAAGAGAAAGGGAGGTTGTTAAGCAACCAGAGTGGTTTTTCGTAAGACTGTTATGTGTTCTTTTGACGAGACCTCACCACTGTCTGTCCACCACCACAGCACAAATCTGTGAGCTGTCAAGTGCAGCCTGGGTACACTGAGAGAAAGAGAGAGGGGTGGAACCATGACAGACCTCTGTAGGTCTCATGTTTAGTTTAGATACAGACAGAGATAATGTCCTGTCTAATGTGCTGTTGGAGATTCTTTGAAAGTATTGTCTTGAAAGTGAGACCCTTAACGTCATCTCTCAGTTATATTTACATTACATTTAAGTCATTTAGCAGACGCTCTTATCCAGAGCGACTTACAAATTGGTGCATTCACCTTATGACATCCAGTAGAACAGTCACTTTACAATAGTGCATCTAAATCTTAAAGGGGGGTGAGAAGGATTACTTATCCTATCCTAGGTATTCCTTAAAGCCACTTATACTCTGAGTTGCTACTGTATTCACGTCATAAACAAGTACAATCGTGTGGGAAAACAATTGCGGTTCACCATCTCCTCCCATTCAACATAGCATAGATTTACTTAGTTATTACTTTTCATTGGCTTACAATTATGTTTTGTTTATTGCTTGAACAGTCACTAAGATTATATTTGGTTGATATACAGTGCCTTGTGAAAGTATTCGGCCCCCTTGAACTTTGCGACCTTTTGCCACATTTCAGGCTTCAAACATAAAGATATAAAACTGTATTTTTTTGTGAAGAATCAACAACAAGTGGGACACAATCATGAAGTGGAACAACATTTATTGGATATTTCAAACCTTTTTAACAAATCAAAAACGGAAAAATTGGGCGTGCAAAATTATTCAGCCCCCTTAAGTTAATACTTTGTAGCGCCACCTTTTGCTGCAGAAATATTTAATTTACACAAGTATTCACACCCCTAAGTAAATACTTTGTAGAAGAACATTTGGCCACGATTACAGCTGTGGGTCTTTCTGGGTCTCTTAAAAGCTTTCCACACCTAGATTGTGCCTATTATTCTTTTAAAAATACTACAAACTCTGTCAAATTGGTTATAGATCATTGCTAGACATACATTTTCAGGTAATGCATAGATTTTCAAGTATATTTAAGTAAAAATTGTAACTCAGCCAGGAACATTGTCTTCTTGATAAGCAACTCCAGTGTAGATTTGGCCTTGTGTTTTAGGGTATTGTTCTGCTGAAGGGTGAATTCATCTCCCAGTGTCTGGTGGAAAGCAGACAAACAGGTTTATTTTTTATCCTGAAAAATTTCCCAGCCCTTAACGATTACAAGCATACCCATAACATGATGCACCCACCACTATGCTTGAAAATATGGAGAGTGGTACTCAGTAATGTGCTGTATTGGATTTGCCCCAAACATAACACATTGTATTCAGGACATAAAGGTCATTTCTTTGCCACATGTTTTGCTGTATTACTTCAGTTCCTTGTTGCAAACAGGATGAATGTTTTGGAATATTTTTATTCTGTACAGGCTTCCTTCTTTTCACTCTGTCAATTAGTTTAGTATTGTGGAGTAACTACAATGTTGTTGACCAAATCCTCAGTTATCTTCTATCACTGCCATTAAACTCTGTAACTGTTTTAAAGTCACCATTGGCCTCCTGGTGAAATCCCTGAGCAATTTCTTTCCTTTCTGAAAACTGAGTTAGGAAGGACGCCTGTATCTTTGTAGTGACTGGGTGTATTGATACACCATTCAAAGTGTAATTAGCAATGTCACCATGCTCAAAGGGGATATTCTTTTTTTTACCCATCTACTAATAGGTACCCTTCTTTGTAATGCATTGGAAAACCACCCTGGTCTTTGTGGGTGAATCTGAAATGGTTTGAATTTCACTGCTGGACTGAGAGACCTTACAGATAATTGTATTTGTGTGGAACTGAGATGAGGTAGTCTTTAAAAAATAATGTTAAACACTATTATAAGCACACAGAGTGAGTCCATGCAACTTATTATGTGACTTGTTAAGCACATTGAGCTTATTTAAGCTTGCCATAACAAAGGGGTTGAATACTTATTGACTAAAGACATTTCAGATTTTCATTTTTTATTCATTTATGGGGTATTGTGTGTCAGCCAGTGACACAAACAAATATAAATTTAATCCATTTTAATTTCGGGCTGAAACACAACAAAATGTGAAAGAAGTCAAGGGGTGTGAATACTTTCTGAAGGCACTGTAGGTTGAGGCTTCCCCCATGTTTTCCCCCAAGGTGGGGAAATAGTGAACACAGACTGAGTATCTCAGCACTCCTATAAAACTTGCAGCGTGTGTCAAGACACCAGATAGGCATCAAAACAGGAGGTCATCTGAGGCAACCATCCTCACACAAATGGCTGGGTGCCCGGGGCCTGCCTGGGTGATGGGATGTGTTGTATAGATGGATGGAAGCTCCAGCTGATGGACTGTGGCTTGGCACTAGTGCCTAAAGGCTTAACCTCAACTACTAGGCAAAAGGAATTCCTCTGGAGGGAAAATTGCCTTGTCAAAAGGCGATCTGCTAGAGCTGGGGCCTGGGACTGACTAATATCTTGGGTGTTGATCATATAGACTTTGAGAGGTACAGTAGAACTAATGAGCATGGCTCATTCAATCAAGTCAATAAAGTGGTAGGAGGGAAAGGGATGAGCGAGGACGTTTCATAGGAATATCTTCATGACGCCCTCTCAAAGCTGTAGCTTTGTAATTCTTAAATAGCAGCACAAGACATGAGAAGATGACTGTGTCCTTGGTTCGGGTGGAGGGTAAAGGCAGTTACAGGATGACGGTTATCCAGCTATCTTCCCTCCTGTAGTTGTGATCCCACCCCTGACGTAGGCTACGCGGCGGTGAGCTTCACATCGCTCCAGTTTAGAGGGAGGGGTGATTATCTGCAGCGGCAGGCGGCCTGTCCTGGGACTCAGCTCTGCCTGATTACACTGACGAAACGTTGGGCCTGATTACCATATCTGATTTGGGGGAATTAGGGGAAGAGTCACTGCCATGTACTTTGTCATTATCCCCAATCTATATACCCGACAGTTAACAACTATCCTAACCTAGCTAGATTCACCAAGATAATCCAGTGTGTTGTTTCTGAAATCCTTCTCTGATTAAAACTGGAGAAATGGAATTAAATAACAAACGCTTGTCATTTCTTCTGCATGGTAAGTTAAAAACAAGATGAATCAAGGCTGAGGCTCACTCCATCTGTGTGGGATTAGAAAACCTGCGATAGACGGTTATGGTTCTAATCAAAATGACGGTGGAATCAATCACATATGCAGAGTCCATGAGGTTGAAGGAGATAGAAAGTGACATTTAAAAAGGTTGAAAGACTTTCGGTAATGACATGCTGTTCTCTCACTACATCACTGGTGTGTTAATGGAACTTTAATATCATACTCTGAACTAAGATTGACACTCTCTGGCAAAACATTTCTTCTAAAGATATGATATTTTACTGTGCAGCAACGGCGAGAGAGAGAGAGAGAGAGAGAGAGAGAGAGAGAGAGAGAGAGAGAGAGAGAGAGAGAGAGAGAGAGAGAGAGAGAGAGAGAGAGAGAGAGAGAGAGAGAGAGAGAGAGAGAGAGAGAGAGAGAGAGAGAGAGAGAGAGAGAGAGAGAGAGAGAGTGAAGGAGGGAGAAGGGAGAAGGGGATGGAGGAGAGTTTGAGGGTGTGATGTGGCACTTGTCCTGAAATGCCCTTCCTTCAATACGTGACTGTTATTCCCCTCCCCCAACTCTCTCTCTCTCCTTCCCTCTTGTTTTTCTCTCTCACTTTCCTCTCTTTATAGTTTTATTGTATGCTTTGTGCAACAATGCAGCAACGTGGCAAACATGAACATTAACCTCAAGCCATCTGGAATCGTCGTTAGAAAGGGAGCTACTTCTCTCCCTCTCTCTTTTTGCTGCCTCTGTAATGAAGTGTGCTCATGTTTCTGGGCTTCATCCAAGTAACAAAGGAACAAATAGAGAAGAAGTATAAATCAAACAAACTAAATCATGTCATTGTATATCATTACTAAACGCAAATAGGCTACTGTCTAACTAAGTCTGAAAGGGTGAAATATTATTTTACAGCTCAGTGCCGGCACTAACCAAAAACAAAAGTATACTTCAATGTACAGAGTCCAGTGCAGTGTTCAGCATTTCTCCATGAGTGTCCCTATCTTGGCACTAACAAAGTGTTACTATAATTTGACATGTGATAATACAGTATACTGGCTCGGATTCTTGTCTTGATACATATACAGTAAAGGAAAAAAACTCAAAAGTAAAACACAACAGTAATATCAGTGCTTCTGGCTTCACTTCAAGCACAATTTTCTTCAATGTCTTGTCGTTGAAAAGCATCATGACTGCTCTACAATAGCAGACAAGCCCTACAGCATGATAGTGCATGAAACTAGGCCTGTGTTCCTATGGAGTGGAGCAGCATCCCCGTGCTGTGCTGAGTGCTCAGGGCCCCAGTGGGACTAAGAATAGCATGGAAACCCTGATCAATATGAGAGAGGCAGACAGAGAGAGACAGGAAGTCCAATCCGCTAGCAGGCTCATCCAGTCACAGAGCGTGTGTCTGGGGCTGCCAATCTGCAGGTATTCTGCTGATTGGGGCCGATCCAGATGGGAGCTGAGCTGCTGCCTGTGACTGACACACACACACACACACACACACACACACACACACACACACACACACACACACACACACACACACACACACACACACACACACACACACACACACACACACACACACACACACACACACACACACACACACACACACACACACACACACACACACACGCACCACAGATCCGCAATCCAAACCCTTTAATAAAAATACCAGAATGGCTGTGGTTATGCGTGTGTGTGTGTCAGAGCTGCAGAGGCACATTCTAGATCAACATACACTTTTAGTGAGTTATTTTTCGATACACATTTACTCCCGTAGAGCCGTTTACTCCCCTATAGGTAGAAGGCCTGAACACAAGCCAAAGGCATACCGCCTTGCAAATAACTGATTGACGACTCTTTGATTCACAGCATAATTATGGATGGTAACGCTACAAAATGCACGAGCCATCCAAATACTGTCCAAACAGAGTACTGTACAAAGCCAGTCATTCAGACGGACGATGCGGTCACCCACTTGGAGAACAGGAAACGTCCAATTGAGCCAATGGATTGAAGTTCATGGCCCCAACAAATGAGGCCTGTCTTTTAAATCAAAACAGACTTTATTAGCCATCGATGCACATGCCATTAATCATATGGATGAATGATGTTCTAAGCAGATACTTGCAGCTGTAAATCTGCTGGAAGAACCTCAATTACAGGCCATCAGTGACCTTTGTAACCTGTAGTGGTCTTATTTTGAGCAAAAAGGTATTAACACTAGTAATACTTGAGCTTGTCTATTACAGTTAACTTGCATGTTCATAGTTTTCCCAGAGCCAGATCTCCACACCACTCCTATCTATTCATCTATCTATAGTATCTATAGTATCTATCTATCTATCTATCTATCTATCTATCTATCTATCTATCTATCTATCTATCTATTTACAGTATCTATCTCTCTATCTACAGTATCTATCTCTCTACAGTATCTCTCTATCTAGCAGTCTGTTGCAGGCTCATGTATGGGGTAGAAATCCCTACAAGAGGCTTGGGGCTGGTAGGATGGGGGTTTATGGAGGGAGGCGAGGGTCATGGGTGAATGCAGCTGTGTAACTCAAACCCCCTAAACAGCTGGTGCCAGCTCTTTCTCTGTCGGAGTAATCGCTCACATGCTTTTTATTCCAAATAAACATGCATATAAAATATTTCATATTTTTAAGTGTACATTTTCCTGTTCTCAATCAATTTAATAAGGGATTGAGGGAAGAGGCAGAGAAGGATCAAATCTGTTCAGTGAAAAATTATACCCCCTCCCACTTGGACACTATGCCCATAAAATGTGATCTGGACACAATAAGGGAGAGCCATTGAACTTTTCCCCAATCTCTGGACTAAGCAGTTGTTCCATACCAGGAACATTATCCAGAGCTTATCCTGAACTTGGACCAGATATTTTTTATTTGATTTTAAATAACTTTTTTTCTCTTACTTTTTTGAATTACACTGCCTTTTCCAACGTAAACAACCCAGATACTTTATCGCCTGTGTTTATGAAGCATTTATTCCACTGTCTACCTCCTCTCACAACAGTTCAAATCAATAAAATGTACAACTTAGTGAATTTACTGTCGTTCTTTTAGGACCAAATCAGTAAAGGACCTAAAACATCTCCCTGTCTCTTAACATGCTGACAGAGCATAGCACAGAACACAGGACGACCCACTGCTCTGTGCTGCCCCAGCCCTGCTGGTGCCAACGACCCACTGCTCTGTGCTGCCCCAGCCCTGCTGGTGCCAACGACCCACTGCTCTGTGCTGCCCCAGCCCTGCTGGTGCCAACGACCCACTGCTCTGTGCTGCCCCAGCCCTGCTGGTGCCAACGACCCACTGCTCTGTGCTGCCCCAGCCCTGCTGGTGCCAACGACCCACTGCTCTGTGCTGCCCCAGCCCTGCTGGTGCCAACGACCCACTGCTCTGTGCTGCCCCAGCCCTGCTGGTGCCAACGACCCACTGCTCTGTGCTGCCCCAGCCCTGCTGGTGCCAACGACCCACTGCTCTGTGCTGCCCCAGCCCTGCTGGTGCCAACGACCCACTGCTCTGTGCTGCCCCTGCCCTGCTGGTGCCAACGACCCACTGCTCTGTTTGCAGTCAAAACACACAAACACACACAGTCAGTTGGCACATGGAAGGTTTGCCAAGGCCTGTCCCAAGTCCAGCAGCCCTGAGTAGCCTTCTAGTCATGTGCAAAGAAAATTCCCCTACTACCACACTTCCGCTCCAAGAAATGAAAACAGAGACAGTCATAACCAGACTGTAACTGTACAACAGATAGTAGTAGAATCCTGAGAAGAGCGGTCTGGCCAGATAAGGTGTGGCAGGACATTGCTGACCTATCAGCAGGCTTCCTGTCTGTCTGCAGGCCCTCCAGTCTTGGGAGATAACTCAAATTTGCAATCTATCTAGGATTAGTGGAAAGGTCATCTCTCTGGGTGAAAAGAACCAGCGTTAATATTATTCTATTTTAGAATGTAGACCATACATTAGAGGTGAACAAAGGAGAACAATGACAATCATTTCCATGTGAGCCCCTAAAATGGATGCCAAAGACACATTTCCATTTTTAAGGTAAACAGTTTTGAACTTGAAAAACAAAGTGAACCTTCACTAATCATTAACAATAGAACAAGTTGAACATGATTCATTCTCCCACAACAGGTCCTGAGGTAAAGTAACCAACTGCTGCTCCTGAGGAATAAACAGGACTGGGCCTTGGTAAAATAAACTGTTTATCTGCCAGCCCCTGGGGAGTGGTATTGAGTTCAGAGGCTGAAAGGATCAGGGGAGGGGAGACAGATTTATTATTAAAACCTGCTTAAAGCGTAGCCTCACTTTGCCCCTGTTCAGTCCTCCTCTCTTCATCTCTGTCCATGTTCAGTCCTCCTCTCCCCATCTCTATCCCTGTTCAGTCCTCCTCTCCCAATCTCTGTCCCTGTTCAGTCCTCCTCTCCCCATCTCTGTCCCTGTTCAGTCCTCCTCTCCCCATCTCTGTCCCTGTTCAGTCCTCCTCTCCCCATCTCTGTCCCTGTTCAGTCCTCCTCTCCCCATCTCTGTCCCTGTTCAGTCCTCCTCTCCCCATCTCTGTCCCTGTTCAGTCCTCCTCTCCCAATCTCTGTCCCTGTTCAGTCCTCCTCTCCCCATCTCTGTCCCTGTTCAGTCCTCCTCTCCCCATCTCCCTGTTCAGTCCTCCTCTCCCCATCTCTGTCCCTGTTCAGTCCTCCTCTCCCCATCTCTGTCCCTGTTCAGTCCTCCTCTCCCCATCTCTGTCCCTGTTCAGTCCTCCTCTCCCCATCTCTGTCCCTGTTCAGTCCTCCTCTCCCCATCTCTGTCCCTGTTCAGTCCTCCTCTCCCCATCTCTGTCCCTGTTCAGTCCTCCTCTCCCCATCTCTGTCCCTGTTCAGTCCTCCTCTTCCCATCTCTGTCCCTGTGGCTGACATATCAATCTGTTTCCTCTCTGTCAGGACATTCACTTTGTGCCACTGTTCTGTGGTAGAGCTGGAAAATATATATTTTTGGGGGGGGTTGACCAACAACACAACAAAGGCTGTGCGAGATCTTATCACAGATTATCCAGATGTTTTATCTATTCAATTATGACAATTCTTATTTCCCCATTGATGTGAAGATACATGGAGGATGTCCAGTCAGTTTTTCTGAATCATTGATCTAATAGATCATGTGGAAGGGATGGGACAAACAGAGCTTGCCATTTTAAACACAGTAGGAGATGTTGCAGCCATAATGTTTATACCATAATGCTTCTAAGTCTAGTTAGCACCGTCTTGGCACGATGTGGTTTAATGCAGCCTGACGACACCAACAAAGCCTTGTGACTTACTGCCATAGACCACATACTTCCTCAATCATAAAGGCAATAAAGGCTGCCTCAGACAAAGCAGACAATATTATCAGTAAGCAGTAAACACGAGAGGAGAACAATAACACCCTGTGTAGCATACGGATTGCAAATGGACCAATCTAGCACGTTGTAATTAATGTGTGACACCAGGCAGCTGCCCCATTCTGCCAGATGCAGATTGTGGAGTGGAGAGGTTTTTAATCAAACCGTAATGAATCAGGGGGAGGGGAGAAAGGGGGAGCTGAGTAAACCTAAACAACCATGTAATTGCCCATTCTCTCTCTTTTCTCCCTGTGTAGATCCGCCCTCCATCCCTCCCCCTCTTCATCTTCCTCTTGATGCGGATGGGCAGCATGCCAAGCATGCCATCAGTGGCAGTGTCATTGTCTCCATGCCACCAGTGATACCAGCTGCCACTGTTGGCAGGGCTCCATGTGGCCTATAGACAGCTGGTACTATGCTGGGAACACTGAGGAGATGAAGGTTCTGGGGGGTTGGGAGATGGGATGGGAGGAACGCGGGTTGTGGGTAAATTAGGGTTGGGGGGAAATGTAACATGAAAGCCTGTGTTGAGTTAAAGACTAAATTAAGACAAGTGTATTTGCTCTCCTTTTTTTACTACAGAGACTCTGCTGAGACTCCAAAACAGTTTAGGCCTTACACTGACATAATGCAGTGATCTGTGATGACAGTACTTATGACCTTTGTCTTCTGCTGAATGAGGTAGGCCTACATCATCTGTTTAGAGACCGTGTGTAATGACATGATAAACAACAACAAACAGCATCCAACCTGACAACGTCCACCATCTCTAGCCTGCCTACCTTCTCAGAGGCTCCAGGTGTGTATTGGTTCATAGTGAACAGCTGCCACCAGTAACCCCACTCTGTGCCCCTAACCAGATGCCCAACTGCCTGCCTTGTCGGACTGGCTGTTATGTTTCCTCTCTCTCTCTCTCTCTCTCTCTCTCTCTCTCTCTCTCTCTCTCTCTCTCTCTCTCTCTCTCTCTCTCTCTCTCTCTCTCTCTCTCTCTCTCTCTCTCTCTCTCTCTCTCTCTCTCTCTCTCTCTCTCTCTCTCTCTCTCTCTCTCTCTCTCTCTGTCTCTCTCTCTCTCTCTCTCTCTCTCTCTCTCTCTCTCTCTCTCTCTCTCTTGTTTATTTGTTTGTCTCATCAATAGCAGGTGGTGCAGGATGCACAGCAGCTGCTCACTGTCAACGTCTCTTTATCTTTGATGAAATAAAGATAAAAACAAAAGATTTCTTAAATTGGAAACAAGCATGCGCGCATAATACACACACACACACACACACACACACACACACACACACACACACACACACACACACACACACACACACACACACACACACACACACACACACACACACACACACACACACACACACACACACACACACACACACACACACACTTGGATCTCTGACAAAAAGTATGCCCAAAAGCTGTGCTATTCTGGTCTCCAGAGAACCATGAACTATAATACTCCCTGGCATTTAGTCTCTGTCCCTTTTAAGCACAACGAAAACGTAATTGTCGGAAGACATACGCTGACAAACAGAAAGGGGAATAATAATGATGAATCTGTTCAACTTGCAACACAATTTGAAAATGTAGATCCTATGGGAGTTGAACGCAAATGCAGACAGCCTCCAGTTTATTCAGTCTATTCAACGTTGTCACTGTGTTATGCACCAAATGAGGAATTAGAAGACTAGAACGGATGTGATTGTTCTTATGACCGTATAAAAGGTCAGCCATTTTGGTCAGGGATAGTAGCTCAGCCATGGTCAGCCAGTGCTGTGGTAAGATACTGTAGTGTAAAGAATGAATTTGAAGATTATCTACACAGCATGTTTGTTAGCTAGCTAGCCCGGCAGTTTAAGTGGAATGATTCCAAAACAAATTCAAATGAACTGCCAATATGCTAACATTCCATACAAACAATGCAGTCAATCCACAGTCATAAACTGGCTGACATTAGATGATGATAGGACTTACACAGGCTGTACATGCAACCAGGACTGATATTGTATCATATTATAACACTCACCGCTTTCCAAGAAAACAAACATGAATACATTTATGTTTACATATATTTTAGAGGCTATTTATACAGAAACTTGGTATAAAACCTGTATAAACTGTATTTAGAATTGTATTACAATATTTTAGGTTAACAATATTTCTATCAGATCATTTCTGATATATCACATGCCTTACTTTTATTTTCCTGCATAAGTAAAAGCTGGAAATGCATCACCCATGCCTCTGCTGCTATTCATTCCAATTAGAATGGTTTGGATTTCTCCCTGACCACAATGGCTGCAATTTTCATACCATTCTGGAACTTTTGAGGGTTTATGACACATCCCCTCTAGTAATTGAATAGGATCTCTATGGTGTTCAGTGTGAGAGATAATAGAGACCGCCATTTTTATTTTATTTTTTATTTCACCATTATTTAACCAGGTAGGCCAGTTGAGAACAAGTTCTCATTTACAACTGCGACCTGGCCAAGATAAAGCAAAGCAGTGCGACAAAAGCAACAACACAGAGTTACACATGGAATAAACAAAAGTACAGTCATGATAGGAGGAGGTAACTGAGATGAAGTGCAGAACACACACCCGGCTCAATCTTTGGACCCTCATGTTCCACTTTCTAATGCCAAGGGGTGACAGGTGGAAGGCAGTGGAGACACCCCCTTTCTCCCCTCTCCTCCCCCTTTCTCCCCTCTCCTCCCCCTTTCTCCCCTCTCCTCCCCCTTTCTCCCCTCTCCTCCCCCTTTCTCCCCTCTCATCCCCCTTTCTCCCCTCTCCTCCCCTTTCTCCCCTCTCATCCCCCTTTCTCCCCTCTCCCCCTTTCTCCCCTCTCCTCCCCCTTTCTCCCCTCTCCTCACCCTTTCTCTCCTCTCCTCCCCCTTTCTCCCATCACCTCCCCCTTCCTCCCCTCTCCTCCCCCTTTCTCCCATCTCCTCCCCCTTCCTCCCCTCTCCTCCCCCTTTCTCCCCTCTCCTCCCCCTTTCTCCCCTCTCCTCCCCCTTTCTCCCCTCTCCTCCCCCTTTCTCCCATCTCCTCCCCCTTCCTCCCCCTTTCTCCCATCTCCTCCCCCTTCCTCCCCTCTCCACCCCCTTTCTCCCCTCTCCTCCCCCTTTCTCCCCTCTCCTCCCCTCTCCTCCCCCTTTCTCCCATCTCCTCCCCTCTCCTCCCCCATCTCCTCCCCCTTTCTCCCATCTCCCCCCCTCCCCCCCCTTCCTCCCCTCTCCTCCCCCTTTCTCCCCTCTCCTCCCCCTTTCTCCCTTCCAAGGACACTTCATCCACAGCCCTCCTCTCAGCATAACCCTAAAAGAAGTTTACTTATACCGACTGGTAACGTGCAAATATGTGACATTTACTGTAGATGTGTTACTGTATTCCAATTAAACAGTTGAATCAAGTCTGTTCATGTGGGTACTGTAGACCACGGCACATCACTACAAAGTTAACCCTGCTTCAAGGTACTGTACAGCAGCATCTACATGTAATGTTACACTATTTATTTATAATTGTGGAACTGTAAAAATATGAGAACTGTGGATATCGAGCATTGTAACTTCAATGAGCCTTGTAATACAAATAAAGTTCTGCATGGCTGATGCAATAAATATTGTATATTAATGTGACCACAATGCCGCTGCAACAATACTTTCTTGGTATCCTGTTATTTTTGTTTAACTTTTGTACCCTACTTTTATCCATTCTTGTAAAATCAATATTGACAATGTATCACATACTGGCAGTGAAAAATAAACCCTGGAACAATGAAAACCACAAACACGCTCAGCCAAACAGTCCGACCACATTCCTCCTGGGTCCAGACAGAGGGAGATAGACAGAGCAAAGGAGGACAGGTTATGCTGAGTAGCTGATGTAGGTGAAAAGATGCAGACATTACTCATACATATACAGTGTGAGAAAATATTTACAAGCACAAGTTTCAAACTCCTTTTACTCAGGGTACTTTAATGAGCCGAAAAAGACCTTCAGGTGGCCCTAAGCGCACAACAGCCTCCATAACTCCCTAGAACTCACAATGAAACAGCACGATATGCAGTAGGTACATCACATTATGTGTACACCTTTACTGCCTCAATCATGTCCCTCTACAGTAAAATAACTCAATCGTCTCACACACACAATGGCGATGTGAAAAAGTTTGACATCCTATTCAAAGTGTCTTTTGTTGATTCCCCAAGGAAGAAGCTAGCCTTCTTCCGAACCCTCAAACAAGTATCACATTTTGTTGCTTTATATGCTACCATTGATTAAATATGTTATCCATTACTCTGTGAATGTCTAAACATGAATTAACTTACAGAAAATCAAAGTTGACAGATAATTTACTCCTTGCACAGAGAAAAATAGAAGTAAACGCTGATCTAAGCACTAGCTATGTTGTGTATAGCTGGCAAATGGTTTGAGCTACACCATGATGTCAACTGAGGTAAACTTACTGCAGCCTGCCGGGGCTCATTTCAGAGCTATTATGGAGAAAAGACAATTCTCCAGATGTAGAAAGTGAATTAGGCTGACAGCAAAAAAGGAATCTATAGATATGGCCCAGATAAGCCAGGCTGAAGCGTTCCCTCTCCCTTTTCTCAGCTTATGGAGAGAATAGAAACTGATCAGATCACACTACAGTACATAAAGGATGTGCTCGATAATTGAAGATACTGGGTTTATAAAATGTGTTAAACGCAACGTAGCACTGTTTCCCATTGTTTAGGGCTGGCAAGGTGTTTTCCCTTTACAGTCGGACAAGGCACAATATATCATAACCAAATGTCATTTCAGAAATGTTGACTTTAAAGGTCCAATGCAGACATTTTTATCTAAATATCAAATCATTTCTGGTTAACAATTACTGTGATTGTTTTCAATTAAAATGGTCAAAAGTAAACACAATTAGCTTCTTACCAAAAAGCAATTTCTCAAGCAAGAACCTATCTAGGACTGTCAGAGTGAAAAACGGAAAACTATCTGTTATTTGCAGAGAGGTTTGGAACTTTTCTTATTGGTCTATTAACTAATTTACCACCTGGTGAAGTCACCAGGCAGGCCAAAACTCCATCCCACCAAAACAGGCAGACATTTCAGGCGGTACTATAAAACAGCTCTTTCACTGAAAGGGCATTATCATATATTTCACAGTATTATTCCAATCTCATGGGTTGGAAATATAGACTGAGTGTACAAAACATTAACAACACCTTTCTAATATTGAGTTAAAAAATAAAAAACCCTCCCCTTTTGCCCTCAGAACAGCCTCAATTCGTCTGGACATGGATGGACTCTACAACGTGTTGAAAGCGTTCCACAGGGATGCTGACCCATGTTGACTCCAATGCTTCCTACAGTTGTGTCAAGTTGGCTGGATGTCCTTTGGTTGGTGGACCATTCTTGATACATACAGCAAACTCTTAAGCGTGAAAAACCCAGCAGCGTTGCAGTTCTTGACACAAGAACCATACCTGTTCAAAGGCACCTAAAGCTTGTGTCTTGTTCATTCACCCTCTGAATGGCACACACACAATCCACATCTCAACTCTCATCCACATCCACATCCCACATCTTATTTACAAGTGGTGACATCAATAAGGGATCATAGCTTTCACCTGGATTCACCTGGTCAGTCGATGTCATGGAAAGAGCAGGTGTCCATAAGGCTTTAATATATAAACTCCCAGAAATCACATGTTTGACTACAGTGGGCCTTGAACAGCCAGGCTTCTATTCGTTGGTTTTAGTGAACAGCTACCATAAAGGGACTGACCACAGCACTCTGACTATAAACACCTTGTCTGTTTTGTCATATGCATCATGTGTAACATCAGCAGGTTTCACTGTCCCCTACAGATGAAGTCACACATATAATGTAGGCTAGAAGAAGAGATTGAGAACTGGAAAGACAGATGGGGAGAGGGAGAAATGCTCGATAGAAAGAGGAGGAAGACAGGACTGATTGCCGCCAGCTGTGTAGTCCTGAGAAGAAACCTCTGGAGCCTAGCTATTACAATCCCACATGAATTTGTCAGTGCCTATTTAGTCCATTACATAACATATACTCCACGATCATATGGTTTGAGAGAAAGAAGAAACCTCATTGATTTAGACTGTAAATTAGAACTCATACTGTACATTTGCACAAAAGAGAAACAATTACTTTTATGGTCAAACTGTAAACTACTTGCCCCCAAGACACACTTGACTTTCCAAATTACCATACTAAGCTTCCAGTTTTAAATCATAAATCTCATGAAACATAAACTAAAACACAAAACATCCAGGACAGTTGCAGTCGCATTCTCAGAGCAACTTTACTAAAATACCAAGTTCATTTTCAGTTTCAGTTCAAACACTGATATACTTTTATCTTTAAAGTAGTTCAGCCTTTTAACCTCCGCTAAATTCCGATCCTGCTATTCCCAACAGCAGTCCCTCTGCAAAACAACCACTTATGGTTCATTTGGCCGTCAAAGTAGTCTGCAATCTCCCTGTTTAACTGCAGGGATTTAAGGAAGGGTCTTAATTGCTTCCTTTGAGGGCAGAAAGGATTTGATCAAGGGAGATGAGGCCAACAAGAAACTAGGCCGAGGCGCAGGGTCTCGTAGGATTCTCCCACCAAATGAATAAATATGTGCATTTACAGACTCTTAGCACATTAATTGGTTCTAGGTAGGTCTTTTCCAGGAATTTAGAGTGTACTAATGACATGCTGGCATGTTGGAGAGTAAATAGCTTGCCTTAAATTTATCATATCTGTCCAGACCTAGACTATTAGATGATCTACTAAGGACTTCATCGTAATCACAGAAAGTCAGAAATCTAGGGGAAGCCAAGTTTTCCAACATTTTCCAGCATCCTCCATTGACAAGCATACTGCATTTCTCCACCAACAAAAACAAGAGGGAATGTTTGAGCACTGCCACTTTATTTTGAACTCACTGAACTACACTGTGATCGATATGCCTTCTTTTAGAACGTACCACTGTCAAACACCAGCTCAGTATTCAAAGGGGATGCACATGACAAATGCTTATGGGTGGAGTGGCGTGTATGCAGGGCAGAAAAACGGTTCATGCTTTCAATCTCTGTCAGGGAAGCCTGACAAATTTGCAAAAAGCCAACACCCACAGCAGCACAGACAGTAGCTGAGGAACAAACTGTAAGGCTGTATGGATGTGTCTCCTGTTCATCTTCATGGATGGACACTACATCTTATGTATTGTGTAGCATGGGCATCTGGAGCATGGACGCTCCTCTGTGACACCCCGGAGTGTTTATTCATGCGCACGTGTGTGTGTGTGTGTGTGTGTGTGTGTGTGTGTGTGTGTGTGTGTGTGTGTGTGTGTGTGTGTGTGTGTGTGTGTGTGTGTGTGTGTGTGTGTGTGTGTGTGTGTGTGTGTGTGTGTGTGTGTGTGTGTGTGTGTGTGTGTGTGTGTGTGTGTGTGTGTGTGTGTGTGTGTGTGTGTGTGTGTGTGTGTGTGTGCATGCGTCTGTGTATGCTGTGTGAGAGTTGCTGCTCCCCGAGCATTGAAAGGAGGCCAGTATGTAGGCTAGGTCTCAGTGAGCGGGAGATCCTGCCAAGTCTCTCTCTGGGAGGACCTGTGCTCCATCTCTCCATCTGGGAGGAACAGCAGCACTCCTTCATGTCTGCCTTTCATCTGTCACTTCTATCCTTCAGCACTTTGATCAGCTCCAACGCGACCAACACCGCAGCCTGGCTACCAACACTGCAGCTCCCAGCCGTCCCCTACAACAGGCTTCAAAGAGGCTCAGAGGTCTCATCGTCTACCTACAACAACGTATGGATGCAGATACATCATCAACCTCTGAAAAGTGATTTCTCATGAGTAGGGCTGGGCGGTATACTGTATTTTATGATAGACCAGTAATTGATGCAGGGACAGGTTTTGGTTTTTACTTTACCTTCTGTACCGGTATTTGAATGTTTGGTTTGTTAAATGTGATAAGCCATGTGTAATGTCAATTTTTATAGTTTACTTCATCTCTTCCCGCTCTTTCTCTCTATGCCACTTTCCACACAAACCTAGCCACGCCCCCTGTCACTCAAGGAGCACATTTGTTATTCCTCAACCACAAGACACTTGCGTTCAGTCTGCATGGTCAATGCAGCACATGCAATAGTGTTGACAACAATCCTGTTTCACTTTGCTTCTTAATATAACTCCACTAGCGTTCTATTATGTCACTATTAATTTGTGTTTCTTACATCAGCAAACAGCTAGTTTGTCTTTTCTTAGCAAGTTGCCCTAAATCTTGTGAGACGCTAATTGTTAGCCGCTAATGCTAATAGCTAGCTAGCTAATAAATGAACTGAGTAAGAGCAAACATAGCTAGCTAATACAGCCTGATAATACCAGTGACTGTGTAGACCTAAATCAGCATGTTGTTTGTCCAACAGTATCTTCTAAATCAAAGAGGAATATGCAAAGCAAGAATATGTTAGCTACATGAAGTAGCTAAGAGAAAACATGCAATGTAGCCGAAGCTTAAGGTCCCCTAGGAAACACTTATCAACACTGTCACAATAACTCTTCCCTGGCATTTGAATTCGTTGTCAACTCAAACAACACTGTATTCAAAGTGCCCACTATTATATTCTAACTATAGAATTATAATAGTCCTATTTCCATAATTCAAAGAGTTTTGCTCTAATTCGCAAGTCAAATGGCAACATTTGGTTAAAAATAAGTCCTAGATTATTTGCCCATATCACACCACGTGGCAGTGTGGAATTTATTTAAATTGAGCAGTGGTAAAAAGTACTTAAGTAAAAAATAATTTCAAGTACTACTTAAGTTGTTGTTTTTTGGTATATGTACTTAACTTTTTTTTTGACTACCTATACTTTTACTTCACTACATTCCTCAAGAAAATACTGTACTTTTTACTCCTTAGATTTTCCCTGACACCTAAATGTTATCGTTACATTTTGAATGCTTAGCGGGACAGAACAATTATCAAATTCATGCACTTGTTAAGAGACCATTCCTGGTCATCCCTGCTGCCTATGATCTGGAGTACTCACTAAACACAAATGCTTCGTTTGTAAATTATGTCTGAGTGTTGCAGTGTGCCCCTGGCTATCCGTAAATAAAATCAAAAATAGAAAATGGTGTCATCTGGTTTGCTTAATATAAGGAATTGATTAATATAAGGAATTTGAAAATATTTATAATTTTCGTTTTGATACTTAAGTACATATGATCAATTACATTTACTTTTGATACTTAAGTACATTTAAAACCAAATACTTCTAGACTTTTACTCAAGTAGTATTTTACTGGGTGACTCACTTTTTCTTGAATAATTTTCTATTGAAGTATCTTTACTTTTACTCAAGTATGACAATTGGGTACTTTTTCCACCATTGCAATTGAGTGCAGGGATTGCAGAAATGATTAAAGTGCTCAAATTTGTTTTGTTTTAAGTTGAATTGAACAGTATAAAACAATCCGAAAGGAGAAAGACTCATTGAAATCACTTAGAATGTATGTGTTGCCACCCTAGGATCAGTCACTACTCATAAAGCAAATGTAGAACTTTTATTATTCAAAAACTTTAAATACCATCAAATACCGTCATACCATCCAATTACTTTTAAATACTATGATATAATATTTTGGCCACATTGCCCAGTCCTACTCATGAGTCATTTCACCAACTGCATGAAAGCAACTTAAAGTTATGCTCTGTAAAACAGAAACCTCACTAAGTTGTAGAGTCCCATAGGTGTGTCTATGTGAAGTTTCACTCTGTGTATGAGTGTTTTGTTTACTGTACACATACAGTGTGATACCAGAAATGACAGAGAGCTACTGTAAAGTGGACGCTTTAGAAGGTTACAGTCCCGATACTATATGAATATACTGTGCAAAGTTGGAAACAACGTGACTGTGTGTCAAATTGTCACTCCTATGTACTCAAGATGGGAAATGTTTTATGTGTAAGTTCCCATTAGTGAGGAGGATAATGTACATATACTGAAAATAACATTGGCTGAGAATGAGACGGGTTTTTACATTGAAGTTCCAGGCCTAATGAAAATAAATGTCTCTCCTGCTGCTCCAGTGCAGTGCCGGTGCTTGGCTGGGGCATGGTTCACTAAGGAAACCAATCAGAGCACTAGGGTTTGGGGAGGCTGTTGGATTGGCCAGGGGCTCCGTGGCTACACTAAGGTCCTGGAGGTTTTAAAGAGATTTTATTAGAAACATCAACAGTGGGAGAAGCAGGGCAGCCAGCTGAATTAGCTTGATTCAAACCATGATTAATGGAATCAGGTGGTTTACTGAGTGACTGGAATGAGAGTATAAACAACAGTTCCAGCTCCAGGACTAGAGGCTTATTTTCCTCTCAGTGGGTCTCTTATACACAGGCGTAACGTAACACGGCTCTGTGGAGAGGATTCTGACGTCTGACGCCCTCCACCAGACCAAATAACAGTCTAGCAGTGTCGGGACAAGGGGAGTCAATTAAGCTGTCTTTCTGCATGACAACAGCTGCACATCGATTCTGATGAAAATATTTGTATTGAGAGTGAGACCTCTTCACTCTCTCTCTGACAAACTCCCCCGTCCTCCCTCCATCAAAATCTCTCTCTCTCTTTTGCGAATAGCTAGGAGTTGGGGAAGAGATTCCCTCACATTGTTTGGCCTGAATAGAGGGACCTGGAGGTAGGGCTGTGACGGTCATGGAATTTAGGATGTCGGTAACTGGCCAGCCAAATGACTGCGGTCTCAGTAAAACAAATTAGAATACGCACATGTTCCCCTTTCATCTGCTCCTGATTTCATGTGCTGCCATAGAAATATAATGAATAGAACGGGAATTTCCATTCAATAATGAGTGGACTAGCGACCAATGCGAGTGTACCAATAGGAGCAAAGCAGGAAGTAATAGCAGGAAGTGTACCCATCAACACATGCTGTGATTTTTTTATTTGACTCAACTGAGATTACAAAAAATACATTGCACTGCATGAGCCACATCAGTTAACATTTGAATGAACGAACATTCTACATTACATAGAAATTATTGCATCACAATACCAGACTAGAAGTCGACAGATTATAATTTTTCAACGCCGATACCAATATCGATTATTGGAGGACCAAAAAGGCCGATATCGATTAATCGGACGATTTCAAAAATTTTAAAAATGTATTTGTAATAATGACAATTACAACAATACTGAATTAACACTTATTTGAACTTAATATAATACATCAATAAAATACATTTAGCCTCAGGTAGATAATTAAACATGTTCAATTTGGTTTAAATAATGCAAAAACAAAGAGAAGAACGTAAAAGTGCAATATGTGCTATGTAAGAAAGCTAACGTTTCAGTTCCTTGCTCAGAACATGAGAACATATGAAAGCTGGTGGTTCCTTTTAACATGAGTCTTCAATATTCCCAGGTAAGAAGTTTTAGGTTGTAGTAATTATAGGACTATTTCCCTCTATACCATTTGTATTTCATTAACCTTTGACTATTGGATGTTCTTATAGGCACTTTAGTATTGCCAGTGTAAAAGTGTTGCTTCCGTCCCTCTCCTCGCTCCTCCCTGGGATCGAACCAGCAACACAACGACAACAGCCACCATTGAAGCAGCATTACCCATGCAGAGCAAGGGGAACAACCACCCCAAGGCTCAGAGGGAGTGAAGTTTGAAACGCTATTAGTACGCGCTAACTAGCCAGCCATTTCACTTCGGTCACACCAGCCTCATCTCGGGAGTTGATATGTTTGAAGTCATAAACAGCGCAATGCTTGACGCACAACGAAGAGCTGCTGGCAAAACGCACGAAAGTGCTGTTTGAATGAATGTTTACTCGCCTGCTTCTGCCTACCACCGCTCAGTCAGATACTTAGATACTTGTATGCTCAGTCAGATTATATGCAACACAGGACACGCTAGATAATATCTAGTAATATCATCAACCATGTGTAGTTAACTAGTGATTATGATTGATTGTTTTTTATAAGATGATAAGTTTAATGCTAGCTAGCAACTTACCATGGCTTACTGCATTTCCGTAAGAGGCAGTCTTCTTGTGGAGTGCAACGAGAGAGAGAGGCAGGTCGTTATTGCGTTGGACTAGTTAACTGTAAGGTTGCAAGATTGGATCCCCCGAGCTGACAAGGTGAAAATCTGTCTTTCTGTCCCTGAACGAGGCAGTTAACCCACCGTTCCTAGGCCATTGAAAATAAGAATGTGTTCTTAACTGACTTGCCTAGTTAAATAAAGAGTAAATAAAAGTGTAAAAAATATATATTAAAAAATCGGCGCCCCAAAATACCGATTTCCGATTGTTATGAAAACGTGAAATCGGCCCTAATTAATCGGCCATTCCGATTAATCGGTTGACCTCTATACCAGACAGCCATTGCGAGTGTACCCAGTCATATTGCCTGGGTTAAAGGTTCCAAGCCGATTCTATTCACCATTTGCTACAACACCTTGCTTGTTTCAGCAAGTGGAAAAGCTTCATCATGTTGTTAAGAGTCCATGTAAATCGCAGAAACTGACTCAACCGCACGAATGCCAGGGCCGTCCCATCTTCAGTCAGCTGTTCATTCCAAAATAAATGATGATGTTTAATATATTTTAATGACAGTCTTCAACCATATCCGTTGGTTACATGGTGATACAGTAATGATGCCAGCCCTACCTGGAGGAGAGGTAAGTTCAGACTCCCAGAGACTGATGGCCTCATCGCCTACCCACAGGATCACGACTAAAATCCACTTCTCCTCAGCTCCAATTAGCTGTGGTGGGGAACCCTGCTCTGCTGTCTGCCAGGCCCTGACCAGACCACTGGGTGTGGGATAGACCAGGCAGGGAGAGAGTGAGCCTAATGTTAAGTCACTGATGCTCCAACCTACTCAGCAATTAGGGTGCATATGAGCCTGCAGCTGGTCTGAAGCTGAAAAGCAGCAGGGAGGGTGTTAGCACTAGCCATTTTGAATGCCAGGCATTAGGGCTGGTGACCTCTTTGTTTTTCGCTTTTTGTTTGGAATATTTTTTAATTGAATATTGAAACATACAATCTACCAGCAGTGAAGCCGTTTACTTAATATTTACTTAACATTCGAACAGACTCCCATCCAGAGTGACCCACAAGAGCAACCAGGGACAAGCACCCCGTCCAAGGGCACGTCAACAGATCTCCCACCAAGTCAAAATGGTGATTCGAATCAGCGACCTATCGGCCACCGACCCAAGCCCCCAACCGCCAGGCCACCAGCCCTCCAAGATCCCCTTGGAAAGTCAAGTGTGTGTTGGTGGCAAGAATTCTGTATTTTTGTGGTAATGCTGTAATCAATTGTAATTTTGGATTGAGCATATCTTCCCAGAGAATTCTGACAACTCCATGAAAGACATAATTCTAACATTCCAATTTACAATAGAATTTAAAAACATAATCTCCTTTTCAAATATATTTTCCATAAATACAGGTCAACTAACACATTTGAGTTCAACCATTTTTGTTGTATCTTTTCAGGAGGATGAAATTGATATTGTTACCAGTTCTGCGATGCTTGTTTGAAAAATGTATTGAAAATGAGACACGGCAATGTGCACAAAGGTAAAAATGTGATTTTTAAACAATTGATGAGCTTTTCTTAGTAATCTACTTGAGAACCATTTTGGGTTCAAGTAAAACTTTTGTATAAGTGAAGCTTTTAGAGAGAGGTTTAGTGCTTTTATATTTAATCATCTCAACCCACCCAGTTCAAATTCATTATGTAGATAGGCACACTTTATCTTTCTTGCTCATAAGATTTGAAAAACGAATCCTCAGGGGTAGGCAGCACCATAAGTATGTGAGTAAACTGAGATATGACTAAGGAGTAAATCAGTGTAATTTTTCCATAAATACAGGTATTTACCTCTCCATGGTTACAGGATCTTATCTATTTTTACTAGTGTTCTATTGAAATTCATTTTGGAGAGCTCATTTATATATTTTGTGATATGAACACCAAGAATGTCTACTTCAGCATCAGCCTATTTTATAGGTAAAATGCAGCGTAATGTAAAAGTAGTCTTTTTTAAAGATCCAATAAGTAATATGGTAAACTTATCATAACTAGGTTTTAGTCCAGAGAGGCCAGAAAAGTTACCTAGATCTTCAATGAGACGTTACAGGGATCTAGCGTCCGGATTTAATATAAAACATGAGCCATCGGTGAGCTCTTTCTTAGCTATAACATTATGAGTAACGTTGTGAGATGGGTTACAGAAACATAGAGGATGTGGTCTCATAATGGCTTTGTGGAGGTGTTAAATAGCACTCTTACAGCACAGAGACAGGGACTCAGAAAGAAATGTGTCAAAGTGGTCTGCTTGAAAATCAACTTAGAGAATGTCAGATATAATTCCATTCCATTAGCCTCTTCAACTATTATTGAGCTTGGTGAGTGGAATTTGTTATTGATAACTTAGTGCTGCTTTTGATACGATCGATCACCACATTATTTTGGAGAGATTGGAAATCCTGATTGGTCTACACGGACAAGTTCTGGCCTGGTTTAGATTTTATCAGTCGGAAAGATAGCAGTTTTCCTCTGTGGATGGTTTGTCCTGACAAATCAACTGTTGGTGTTCCTCAAGGCTCCGTTTAAGGACCACTATTGTTTTCACTATTTATTTTACTTCTTGGTTATCTCATTCCGAAACATAATGTTAACTTTCACTGCTATACATTTCGATGAAACATGGTGTAGCCCCAAAATCTGCCCTCCCTGGAAGCCTGTGCTTCAGACATAAGGAAGTGGATGGCGGCAAATGTTCTACTTTTTAACTCGGACAAAACAGAGATGCTAGTTTTAGGTCCCAAGAAACAAAGAGATCTCCTGTTGAATCTGACCATTAATCTTGATGGTTGTACAGTCGTCTCAAATAAAACTGTGAAGGACCTCCACGTTACTCTGGACCCTGATCTCGCTTTTGACGAACATATCAAAACTGTTTCAAGGACAGCTATTTTACATCTACGTAACATTGCAAAAATCAGAAACTTTCTGTCCAAAAACGATGCAGAAAAATTAATCCATGCGTTTGTCACTTCTAGGTTAGACTACTGCAATGCTCTACTTTCTGGCTACAATGCTCTACTTTCTGGCTACCCGGATAAAGCACTAAATAAACGTCAGTTAGTGCTAAACACTCCGTTCTGTCCCTAGAATTTCTAAGCAAACAGCTGGAGGCAGGGCTTTCTCCTATAGAGCTCCATTTTTATGGTTCAGAGTTTATTTTGATATTTTAACCTGCGTGTCGTGATTGTGTTTGGTGTAGGGGAACAAAATAAATGTATGCACGATAGCTCACGATGGCGCACACGTGCAGCTGGTTTGGATTCTGTGTGAGCCACTGGCTTACTTGTGCTCTTCCATGCCATCCCTAGGAGGGGTGCATCACTTGAGTGGGTTGAGTCACTGACGTCTTCCTGTCCTGGTTTGCGCACCCCCTAGGGATGTGACGTGGGGGAGATCTTCATGGGCTATACTCGGCCTTGTCTCAGGATGGTAAGTTGGTGGTTGAAGATATCCCTCTAGTGGTGTGGGGGCTGTGCTTTGGCAAAGTGGGTGGGGTTATATCCTGCCTGTTTGGCCCTGTCTGGGGGTATCGTCGGACAGGGCCACAGTGTCTCCCGACCCCTCCTGTCTCAGCCTCCAGTATTTATGCTGCAAAAGTTTATGTGTCGGGGGGATAGGGTCAGTCTGTTATATCTGGAGTATTTCTCCTGTCTATCTGGTGTCCTGTGCGAAATTAAGTATGCTCTCTCTAATTATCTCTCTTTCTTTCTCTCTTTCTGATGACCTGAGCCCTAGGACCATGCCTCATGGCATGATGACTCCTTGCTGTCCCTAGTCCACCTGGTCGTGCTGCTGCTCCAGTTTCAATTGTTCTGCATGTGGCTATGGAACCCTGACCTGTTCATCGGACGTGCTACCTGTCCCAGGTCTGCTGTTTCAACTCTCTAGTGACAGCAGGAGCGGTAGAGATACTCTGAATGATCGGCTATGAAAAGCCAACTGACATTTACTCCTGAAGTGCTGACCTGTTGCATCCTCTACAACCACTGTGATTATTATTATTTGACCCTGCTGGTCATCTATGAACATTTGAATATCTTGGCCATGTTCTGTTATAATCTCCACCCGGCACAGCCAGAAGAGGACTGGCCACCCCTCATAGCCTGGTTCCTCTCTAGGTTTCTTCCTAGGTTTTGGCCTTTCGAGGGAGTTTTTCCTAGCCACTGTGCTTCTACACCTGCATTGTTTGCTGTTTGGGGTTTTAGGCTGGGTTTCTGTACAGCACTTTGTGACATCAGCTGATGTAAGAAGGGCTTTATAAATACATTTGATTGATATCTACAAAAGAAAAATGTTCTAAATATACACCAATTTCCTGTTCTGGACTAAGTTCAAATGAAATTGATCACCAGTCACCAGTCATCGCTAGGCCTACTTTAAATAGCCCAATAACCAAGTCCAAATGCATAGATATTGATGTATGCCCAAGACCACTTGCTGTGCTAAAATTATACTTCCTTGTGGGACAGAGCATACAGGCATATATCTTATTGAGTCAGTCTGTGTTGTTTCGTGTTCCTAGTAAACAGGCACATTAGTATCCTCTCACAGCCCGGCCAAGCCTGCCTATCTGAGTTCTCTCACATGTCCACTGACATCTCTTCAACACAGAGCCCAGACTCAGCACAATGCCTGGGTCGCTCCACGAATAGAGTACATTTTGCGCCCCTTTGATATTTTAAGTAGAAATGTTGCACCAATATTGAATTTAGAAAGTGTATTATATGAAATGAAGTGCCCTTTAAAGAGTGACTGACTATAAAAAGCAACAAATCCATTTGAAAACTAGTTGAGAACAAGTTCTCATTTACAACTGCGACCTGGCCAAGAATAAAGCAAAGCAGTTCGACACATAAAACAACACAGAGTTACACATGGAATAAACAAAACAGAGAGTCAATAATACAGATGAAGAAAATATATATACAGTGTATGCAAATGAGGTAAGATAAGGGAGGTAAGGCAATAAATAGGGCATGGTGGCAAAGTAATTACAATATAACATTTAGACACTGGAGTGATTGATGTGCAGAAGATGAATGTGCAAGTAGAAATACTGGGGTGCAAAGGAACAAGATAAATAAATAAATACAGTATGGGGATGAGGTAGTTGGATGGGCTATTTGCAGATGGGCTATGTACAGGTGCAGTGATCTGTGAGCTGCTATGACAGCTGGTGCTTAAAGTTAGTGAGGGAGATGTGAGTCTCCAGCTTCAGTGAATTTTGCAGTTCGTTCTAGTCATTTGCAGCAGAAAACTGGAAGGAAAGGCGGCCAAAGGAGGAATTGGCTTTGGGGGTGACCAGTGAGATATACCTGCTGGAGCGCGTGCTACGTGTGGCTGCTGCTATGGTGACCAGTGAGATGAGATAAGGAGGGGCTTTACCGAGCAGAGACTTGTAGATGACCTGGAGCCAGGGGGTTTGGCAACGAGTATGAAGCGAGGGTCAGCCAACGAGAGCATACAGGTCGCAGTGGTGGGTAGTATATGGGGCTTTGGTGACAAAACAGATGGCACTGTGGTAGACTGCATCCAATTTGTTGAGTAGAGTGTTGGAGGCTATTTTGTAAATGACATCACCGAAGTTGATGGTCAGTAGGATGGTCAGTTTTACAAGGGTATGTTTGGCAGCATGAGTGAAGGATGCTTTGTTGCGAAATAGGAAGCCGATTCTAGATTTCATTTTGGGTTGGAGATGATTAATGTGAGTCTGGAAGGAGAGTTTACAGTCTAACCAGACACCTAGGTATTTGTAGTTGTCCACATATTCTAAGTCAGAACTGTCCAGAGTAGTGATGCTGGACAAGCGGGCAGTGACCGGTTGAAGAGCATGCATTTAGTTTTACTTGCATTTAAGAGCAGTTGGAGGCCACGGAAGAAGAGTTGTATGGCATTGAAGCTCATCTGGAGTAGAGGTCGACCGATTAATCGGAACGGCCAATTAATTAGGGCCAATTTCAGGTTTTCATAACAATCGGAAATCGGTATTTTTGGGCGCCGATTTTTGTTTTATTTAAATGTTATTTTGATACCTTTATTTAACTAGGCAAGTCAGTTAAGAACACATTGTTCAATAGCGTTTCAATGTCACTCGCTCTGAGCCTTCTAGTAGTTGTTCCCCTTGCTCTGCATGGGTAACGCTGCTTCAATGGTGGCTGTTGTCGTTGTGTTGCTGGTTCGAGCCCCGGGAGGAGCGAGGAGAGGGACGGAAGCTATAATGTTACACTAGCAATACTAAAGTGCCTATAAGAACATCCAATAGTCAAAGGTTAATGAAATACAAATGGTATAGAGGGAAATAGTCCTATAATTCCTATAATAACTACAACCTAAAACTTCTTACCTGGGAATATTGAAGACTCATGTTAAAAGGAACCACCAGCTTTCATATGTTCTCATGTTATGAGCAAGGAACTGAAACGTTAGCTTTCTTACATAGCACATATTGCACTTTTACGTTCTTCTCCAACACTTTGTTTTTGCATTATTTAAACCAAATTGAACATGTTTCATTATTTACTTGAGGCTAAATTTATTTTATTGATGTATTATATTAATATATTAAGTTAAAATAAGTGTTCTTTCAGTATTGTTGTAATTGTCATTATTACAAATAAATTAAATAAAAATCGGCTGATTAATTGGTATCGGCTTTTTTGGTCCTCCAATAATCGGTATCGCGTTGAAAAATCATAGTCGGTCGACCTCTAGTCGACAGTGAGACAGATCTGCCCAGCACCCCGACTTTGTTTACATAAGACAACACGTCACACATTTTTTTTACTTGAGAAATATTGCACCAAACAACTTATATGTAAAATTGCGCAACTGAAACATCCTTGGCAAAAACGTCAACATTTATTATAGATTTCTTGAGTTTCTAGATTAATTCTGGGGATTTTGAGGAAGTGAAATGGGCTTCCGCCTCTACAGTGTCGCGTGGGGGACAAACATCATTAACCAAACACGGAATCAGTCAGGAAACACCTCCAAGACTCTGAAAACTCGTTTTTCTAATGAGCAACTGAAAAACACACATGCATATTGGCATGGTCAGTGGCTCCTTAATATAGACCACATAGAACATTGAATAAATCAGTGTTTTTTATATGAATAAAGACTTGCTGAAGCACCAAACATCTGCATTTTGACATGTCCCTCTTTATGTTTTTCCCCACTTCTAGGAAGAGTTTAACCCACTTCAACCCAAAATATTGCCATTGTTTAAACATCATTGTAAAGCCCTAGTTATGTTCTTGCTTTGACAAAGTCATTTCTAAAGAAAATAATCAATGTCATGTGATTAGTGATCAATTTTCTTCTGTCCCTCATTTTAAGGTCAACGATGTTATGTGAACTGAACTCATGTTAAATAGGGTGAAACTAATCATTTAAAAGAAAAACTCATATACTAGTCAAATGATAGTGTAAAAGCAGGTGTGCTGATTCTACTCTTTTTTTGGCCATTGTCTGGTGTTTTGTGATGGAAAACTGAGTGCATCAAGCATAAAACGTCAACCATGAAACCCATAGAAAGATAGGCTATACAAATGTTTTAACAATTAAAAAAATATATGTGTGAAGCTTGCATTCAATTGTCCTTCCCTGTTGCACACAACAAGCTTCCATTTCCCCTGTCACAAGGGGGAGTAATGCCTGATTTAAGATAAAAACCTCAACCCTGTTAAGGTCAGCCCTGTTACTTTAAAGCCACTTTATTGACACTTACTATAGTATTTTTTATTAAGTTGAACTTGTGCTCTATGACAGACTGCTAAAATGTGTTGATTTTTTAAACTTTTGTTTTTATCAAGTTACACTACCCAAAATGTACTCTATTCGTGGAATGACCCATCTGCATTCTGCCAGCACACTCCCAGCCTATCGATCTATTAGATTGATAACCGTAGCGCTGCAATGTCTTTGACTTTCACCCGTGACCTCCCTCTCTCTCTCTCATGCTATCTACTGTATTTTCTCACTCACTCTCTCTCCCTCCCTCTATTTATCTCTTGCTTGCCTTGACTTTCTATCCATCTCCTCTCTCACACTGGCGGTATCTATGTGTGTGTGTGAGTGTAGAAGCCTGGTGATAATAGTGAAAGATAGGGTTGTGAAGGTGACTACAGTGGAATCACAGCCACCAACTCCCTGCTCTACTTCATTTCATATTGACATATGCAGCCAAGCGCAGGCTGGAGCGGGGAGGGAGGGGGAAAGGGGTCAGCCCCATGGATTTTCCAGCAGGCTGAAAGTGAGACTCCTGACCAGGCTCAAGCTTTCCTTCTGTCAACTGGGAATGGGAGCCCTAAGGGCCAGAGGGGGTAGAGACAAAAGATACAGAACTCTATTTACAGTAAACAAAAGGCAAACTCATATGACAACATGGACTAATGTCTTGTTTACCTTTAAACTTCTGTGTTTAAATATCAAGCAGTAGTTAATACCACCACCAGATTGATTAACTCCTATGTTGAAAACCGTGGTCTACCAATGAATGTAGCCTGGTGTTGTTCCATATCATATCATACAGCACCTTCAAACTGCTGGCAGTGATATATGATAACAACCAGAGGGGAAAGGCATGCAAAACATGGAGGGAAGTTCACAGTACCATTTTTAGCCGTCCAAGGTGATATAATTAGCTCAAGTGTCTCTCACAGCCTGTTTCATTGGCTGTTAAAGAACTCCAGGCGCTGGCCCTTTAAAAGAGATTAGGCGAGAGCAGAACACCTCCCCCTATCGGAGGCAAACAACACTGCTGAACTTGACCTGAGGTGGCTCGCTCCTCCTCCCGCCCCTTCTAAATTTCCGTTGCCAGAGCCGCGGACCACATTCCTCTGTGGCTGTGTTGACTGAACATGCGTGTTGTTGACTGAGCCGGAGAGAGCGTGATCTCTCTGAGGTTGAGCCTCTGCAGCAGCAGACTCCAGCCGCCACAGTGCAATGTGCAGACTTACGGTATGCCGTTCAACAGTCACAGAGACAACGGTACTGTACAGTGCAGTGTAGTAGTTTTAGTCTGTGTGAGATAACAGCACAATGTTACAGTAAACACATACAGTACCAGTCAAATGTTTGGACACACCTGATTCCAGAGTTTGTCTTTATTATTACTACTTTCTACATTGTAGAATAATAGTGAAGACATGAACACTATGAAATAACACACATGGAATCATGTAGTAACCAAAAACAGTGTTAAACCAATCTAAATATATTTTATATTTGAGATTCTTCAAAGTAGCCACCCTTTGACTCAATGACAGTTTTGCACACTCTTGGCATTCTCTCAACCTGCTTTATAAGGTAATCACCTAGAATGCATTTTAATTAACAGGTGTGCCTTGTTAAAAGTTCATTTGTGGAATTTCTTTCCTTCTTAATGTGTTTGAGCCAATCAGTTGTGTTGTGACAAGGTAGCGGTGGTATTCAGAACATAGCCCTATTTGGTAAAAGACCAAGTCCATATTATGGCAAGAACATCTCAAATTAGCAAAAAGATATGACAGTCCATCATTACTTTAAGACATGAAGGTCAGTCAATCCGGAACATTTCTTGAACTTTGAAAGTTTCTTCAAGTGCAATAGCAAAAACCATCAAGGGCTGTGATGAAACGGGCTCTACCGAGGACCGCCACAGGAAAGAGTAACCAGAGTAACCTCTGCTGCAGAGGATAAGTTCATTATAGTTACCAGTCTCAGAAATTGCATCCCAAATAAATGCTTCACAGAGTTCAAATAACAGACACATCTCAACATCAACTGTTCAGAGGAGACTGTGTGAATCAGGCCTCCATAGTCGAATTGCTGCAAAGAAACCACTACTAAAGGACACCAATAAGAAGAAGAGACTTGCTTGGGCAACGAAACATGAGCAATGGACATTAGATCGATGGATATCTTTCCATTGGTCTGATGAGTCCAAATTTGAGATTTTTGGTTCCAACCCCTGCGTCTTTGTGAGACACAGAGTAGGTGAACGGATCATCTCAGCATGTGTGGTTCCCACCGTGAAGCATGGAGGAGGTGTGATGGTGTGGGTTGCTTTGCTGGTGACACTGCCAGTGATTTATTTAGAATTCAAGGCACACTTAACCAGCATGGCTACCACAGCATTCTGCAGCGATACACCATCCCGTCTGGTTTGCAATTAGTGGGACTATCATTTAACAGGACAATGACCCAACACACCTCCAGGCTATGTAAGGGCTTTTTGGCCAAGGAGAGTGATGGAGTGCTACTTCAGATGACCTGGCTTCAATCACCTGACCTCAACCGAATTGGGGTTTGGGATGAGTTGGACCACAGAGTGAAGGAAAAGCAGCCAACAAGTGCTCAGCATATGTGGGAACTCCTTCAAGACTGTTTGTTGGAAAAGCATTCCTCATTAAGCTGGTTGAGAGAATGCCAAGAGTGTGCAAAGCAGTCATCAAGGCAAAGGTTGGCTACTTTGAATCGAAAATTGAAAAAATATTTTGATTTGTTCAACAATTCTTTGGTTACTACATGATTTCATGTGTTAATTCATAGTTTTGATGTCTTCACTATTATTCTACAATGTAGAAAATAGTAAAAATAAAGAAAAACCTTTGAGTGAGTAGCTGTATCCAAACTTTTGACTGGTACTGTATATACACACACACACACACACACACACACACACACACACACACACACACACACACACACACACACACACACACACACACACACACACACACACACACACACACACACACACACACACACACACGCACACACACACACGTGTTTTGTGCAGTGCTGTGGCTGTAGATGGAAGAGGCCGCAGATGGGAGGGGTTCACGGGCAGGTCGAGGAAGAGAGACTGAGCTCGGCTTCTCAATATGAGCTCACTTAGAACTTTGGCACACTCTCCTCACAAGAGTGTTTTGTGAAATTGGTTAAACCACCGTACAATCTATTATGACAACTTTTATGCCACATTGAGTTTAACAAAAAGTATTTGAACACGAGATCGGGAAAATCCCGAATGATACAATATAAGTTGAACGTGTTCAAAGAGCTGGCACAGTAGCATTGGGTAATATTTTTTTCCGTTCTGTAATAAGAACTGTTAACTCAAACAACACATTTTAACCCAGCATTGTCCTTGCGCATCCAACGCATGTAGGAGTACTGCACTCTGTTCAATCAGTTAAGATACCAAAACACAGGCCATGAGAAGGGACCAACACAAAGCCCAGCTGGTGTTGCTGTTTGATGGCTTAACACTGCTCACTCTGTCCAACTCAGAGATGAGAGCAGGGAGGAGGGGACAGAGAGCTCTGATGAAGAAAGCAGAACATAACCTAGCCTTGAAACTGAAATGGGGGTCTGTGCCTTTAAGAACAAATGCTGACTGGTTGCCTCCCTCCCCCTCCCCTCTCCCGCCTCCTTCATTTCCCTCTCTCAGCACTAGCCTTCCTCCCTCCCTCCCTCTTTCTTTGGTCTGAGTGAAAGTGAAAAGCTGCAGCTCCTTATCTGAGTGTTTACAGTCAGGGGTTTGTAGGCTATTAGGCAGGTCAGGTGACAGGGAGGCCGAGCAGCACCGTGACCCAGACGTTTCAGGGTGAAGGTCAACTAAGGGTGGGGGGAGGGGGGTTGTGATAGGATTTACTGGGAGGGGCCAGCCGGCCAGAGGTAGATCAGTAGCGGAGACATGCAACACACAGCTGAGGACAGAAACCATTTCCAGTGCTACTAGCTCGGCTATCAGGTTCCCACCCCCTTTCTTTTTCTCTGCCATCTTCCTTTTCCCGTTCAACTCAGGAACAGCCATGTTTATTTAATCTAAGCAAGTACAACAGATTGACCAGAACAGAAAGGCTTTCAGCTTTCCAGATACAGTAGGCCAATCATATTCAGAGTGAAATGTAGAAAAATATCCTAAATAAAAATACCAAGCTATTAATAATTAAGAAGAAAACAAACTAAGCTAACAAGCACCAAAACTTTTGCAAAATGTATTTTGGCTAAGAGTATTCAGGGAAATGAAAGCAATTATTGATAATGTAGCCTACACAACACATACAAATCAGACCGGGACAGTGTGCATAGCAGGGAACATCCACAGGGTTGCCTGGGATGTACATGGGAGTACTGTACAGTACAGTATGTACAATTGCATGAAGATACTGGTGGTGACATGAGAAGGTAATGAATGTGAGCATCCGTAGCTGCAGAGGGAGGGAGGGATGGGAGGCCTGTGTGTGAATCGGGGCTGTGTGGAGACAGCCTGCCCTGGGATGCTGCTATTGCTGAGCACAGGAGGTTGGTGGCACCTTAATTGGGGAGGACGGGTTCGTGGTATTGACTGGAGCGGAATAGTGGGATGGTATCAAACACATTGTTCCTTTGTGTTTGCTGCCATTCCATTTGCTCTGTTCCAGCCATTACTATGAGCTGTCCTCCCCTCAGCAGCCTCCACTGTTGCGGAGTCACCCTATCTGGGCCACCGCACTGCACACACACCATTGGCAAAATTGCCACGGGGGATGGGACATGTCAATACGTCCCACCCAATAATTTCTTTAAAACCACCCCAAAAATAGATATATTATTTTTATAACCATTAAGCAATGGCTAAATGTGTAGAATTGCAGGGAATTAACTCTAACGGTCAACTTTGGGCACAAAAACGTTCCAACTACTACTCTTTCTCAAATTTTCAAACATAAATAGGGTGTGCCTTTGTTGTGTCATACTGTTTATGCACGCCACGATAAAACATAGCTAGTTCACTAGCTAAGCTAGCTACGTGTAGTTAGCCAGTAACTCCTCCAGTATGTGTTGACGTCATTTCACAGGATTTGTTTTTGGACAAAAGATGTAGAGCACGGTTTCCCAACTGGCCTGTGGGTGGTTTTATTTGTCTCCCCAAGTCTTCTGAGCAAAAAAAATACATACATATTTTTTATTGTTGTACATTTTTTTTGACACCATTTATCATCGCAAATTGATGTTCATTTTGGAAATCTGTTCCAAAATATTTCAACGCATAATAGAGATATAAACTGAGTGTACAAATGATTTGCTCTTTCCATGACATCGACTGACCAAGTGAATCCAGGTGAAAGCCATGATCCCTTATTGATGTCACTTGTTAAATCCACTTTAATCTGTGTAGATGAAGCGGAGGAGACAGGTTCAAGAAAGATTTTTAAACATTGAGACATGTATTGTGTGTCCCGGTCAGAGAGTGAATGGGCAAGATTGAAGTGCCTTTGAATGGGGTATGGTAGTAGGTGCCAGGTGCATTGATTTGTGTTAAGAACTACAACGCTGCCAGGTTTTTCACGCTCAACAGTTTCCCGTGTCTATCAATAAAGGTTCACCACCCAAAGGACGTCTAGCCAACTTGACACAACTGTGGGAAGCATTGGTGTCAACATGGCCCAGTATCCCTGTGGAATGCTTTCGACATCTTGTAGAGTCCCTGCCCCGATGAATTGAGGCTGTTCTAAGGGCAAGGGGGTGCAACTCGATATTATATGCTGACTAGATGGGGCACATCTCTCACATGTTGATTTTGTCCATCCACACCAGACAAGATCAGGACACGCAGGTTGAAATATCAAAGCGAACTCTCAACCAACTATATTCATTTGGGGACAGTTTGAAACACATGAAACATTCATGAACATTTAGCTAGCTAGTTGCTGCTAACTAATTTGTCCTGGGATATAAACATTGGGTTGTTATTTTACCTGAAATGCACAAGGACCTTTTTTCTGGATCTTTGTAGAATTTTTTACCCATTTTGACTCACACAAAATCGTATGTTCTCTACTCCAACAATTCATCCACAGAAAAAATGGGGAAACCTAGTTAGTTTTTAGTAATCTCTCCTCCTTCAGTCTTCTTCTTCTTCTGTGGACTTTATATAGCGGTTGGCAAACAACTTTGATTGGAGTGTGGACCTCAGTTCATCTTTCAATCACCCATGTGGGTATATGCTCCTAAAAACCAATGAGGAGATGGGACTTGCAGCGCATCAAGAGTCAACAATAGAACCTGGTTCTATTTTAGTGCCTGGCTACACAGACGCTCGTTGACGCGCACAAGCAGCTTAGATAAATTATTGAATAACAAGAATGTGTGCATTTATTTTGCAATGCTCACGCACACAACGCAAGCGGTGTGGTCAGCGTCTTAGGAAGGTGTTCTTGATGTTTTAGTGTATGGTCATGACTAGAGGTCGACCGATTCTGATTTTTCAACGCCGATACCGATTATTGGAGGGCCGAAAAAGCCGCTACCGATTAATTGGCCGATTTAAAAAATTATAACAATACTGAATGAACACTTATTTTAACTTAATATAATACATCAATAAAATCAATTTAGCCTCAAGTAAATAATGAAACATGTTCAATTTGGTTTAAATAATGCAAAAACAAAGTGTTGGAGAAGAAAGTAAAAGTGCAATATGTGCTTTGTAAGAAAGCTAACGTTTCAGTTCCTTGCTCAGAACATGAGAACATATGAAAGCTGGTGGTTCCTTTTAACATGAGTCTTCAATATTCCCATGTAAGAAGTTTTAGGTTGTAGTTATTATAGGAATTATAGGACTATTTCCCTCTATACCATTTGTATTTCATTAACCTTTGACTATTGGATGTTCTTATAGGCATTTTAGTATTGCCAGTGTAACAGTATAGCTTCCGTCCCTCTCCTCGCTCCTCCCTGGGCTCGAACCAGCAACACAACGACAACAGCCACCATCGAAGCAGCGTTACCCATGCAGAGCAAGGGGAACAACTACTAGAAGGCTCAGAGCGAGTGACGTTTGAAACGCTATTAGCGCGCGTTAAATAGCTAGCGTTAAATAGCTATTGAAAATAAGAATGTGTTCTTAACTGACTTGCCTAGTTAAATAAAGGTATAAAATATAAAAATAAAATATAAAAATCGGCGTCCAAAAATACAGATTTCCGATTGTTATGAAAACTAGAAATCGGCCCTAAATAATCGGCCATTCCTATTAATCGGTCGACCACTAGTCATGACCATCGGGCTGCGGCTGAACCTAGTTGATGATCCCTGCTGTAGAGATAAGTAAGAAATGGGACTTCTGTAGCCAAATATCTTATTCATCTATTTTTATTTATTTTAATGACCTGGTATGATGGTACAGTACATTGATCAGTCTAAAGGCGTTATTTGTGTTTTTGCAAAGTCAACCTTTAAAATAACTGTCCAGTGTTTCCAGATTTATATGAAATGTATTACAATATGAGTGAAATAGTTTTCCTTCCAAAAAAATGTTATTATGTATGTTAAAAATAAGCTTTTCTGTGTTGGAATGGTGTAGACGTACGGCAACAACAGAATGGTGTGGGTGTATACTGGTCATTAAAAATATTAATGCGAGTAGACTGCATGGCCAGCTCATTCTCCTCAGGAAAGTGACATCATCCTCTATGAGGAAATAGCAAGCATTTGTTAAACGGTCTGTTTGAAATACAAGTGGGTTTTTTTTCTTCAATTTATGCTTTGGCCACAAATATGAGTATAGGATAAGTCAACAACATTATTTAGGTATGAGTTAACATAATATTATCTGGACAGTTACTTGAAAACTGCAACATTTTCTCTCAGCCTCATGGCAAAATGTGTAGAATAGCATTATAAAAACTGGTAATTGTTCTCTGTGCCCCATGGCAAAATGTGTTGAAATGCAGGAAGTTAGCGGTTTTCACGTCATTTTTCAAGAAAAGCATGAAAAGTCATGTCAAACTGTGTAGAATTGCAGGAAATGCATTTGAAATATATACACCACAATTTTGGCCATGCCACACACACGCACACATCACCCCCTCACACTCATCATCCTGACACACACACACACACACACACAAACCCTGTCTGTCTGCTAGGGTCAACTCACACATGGAGGGGCTGAGGACTTCATCTGCAGTGCTAATTCCCAGCGTTCAGTATTTAAAACAGCAAAACTATTATTTTAACTGCATACGAACACCAAATTGTTCCCATAATATTTTAAAGCTGTTTTCATTGCAACAGAGGCTTATAGTCGCAGATTATTCCGTTTTTATGATCATTTTATTTGATGACAGGCTGTGCTCCTCCCTGCCATTAAGACGCCTAATAGAACAGCATATTCGCCTAATAGTGGGCACACAGGCCCATTGTGTGTGTATCCTAATGGTTGTGGGTTATGTGGGGTGGCCTGGCAGGCTGATCGGGACCCACAGCAGGGGCCAGGGAAGAGCTGCCCCATCAGAGGATGAGCCAAGTAGCAGTGGCTATGCAGAGTGGTCCTGGCTGATGTCTGCTGGCACCAGCCCTGAGAGACAGCCAGCCTGCCTGTGCATCAGCTGGCGCCCAGCTTTCCCCGCTAACTACCAGGCTACACCCTTTTTTATTCAACACTGTAAATTTTAACACTTCTCTGAGGCTGGTGTTCGAAACCCATGCTCATTTAAAATTATTTACACTGTCAGGACTTTCTCTCTCTCTCTCTCTCTCTCTCTCTCTCTCTCTCTCTCTCTCTCTCTCTCTCTCTCTCTCTCTCTCTCTCTCTCTCTCTCTCTCTCTCTCTCTCTCTCTCTCTCTCTCTCTCTCTCTCTCTCTCTCTCTCTCTCTCTCTCTCTCTCTCTCTCTCTCTCTCTCTCTCTCTCTCTCTCTCTCTCTCTCTCTCTCTCTCTCTCTCTCTCTCTCTCTCTCTCTCTCTCTCTCTCTCTCTCTCTCTCTCTCTCTCTCTCTCTCCTTCAAAATAAACCAACTTCTACAGCACAGTGTTGTGACAGAGTAGAACAGATGTTTAAAAGGTCCCAGAGCACGGTGCTAGGTGTGCTGCTGCAGGATGTGTGCGTTTACAACACCACCCCTGGACAGGGCTGAACATCCACGGAGTCTTCACTATGACACAGTATCTACGTAGACTTCCTCCTACAGCACGGACATGTCACTGGGGCTTAAGGATACTTCCTACCTATAGTCTGTCCCTAGTAAAACACATAGGCGTCATAATTCTAATAATTATTTGCCGTGACTGTACGGGGAGGAAATATATATTCTAAATGGTCAACAGTTGACTGACTTCTGATAAAGACTATAAAGAGGGAGAATGCGTGTGTGTGTTTGTGAGTGCAGTGCACGTACCTCTCTCCTGTACGAAGTAGGCCAGGTAGAGGTCCAGCTCCTTGACCGAGACACTGATGTGGTGTGGCTGGACACAGAGGATGGGGTTGTTGCATGGCCCAGCCTTGACCAGGCGCTCTCCGTCCGTGCTCTCCAGCGGGATGCCCTTGAACAGGATGACCATGACCAGGTCCAGCCTCCACACCTTGTCGGCCTGACGCAGGCAGTCGATCCTCCTCATCTTGCCCTTCTGGTCAGGGTTAGAGAGGACGCAGCAGGGGGTCTTCTTCCCTGTGATAGACAGCACAAAGTCCTCGCGGCACTCGGGCCGGATATCCTTGCGAAGTTTGGCCAGCAGCCGCGACGCCCACTTCTGCTTGACCTCGGGCTTCTCTCCCAGCAGCTCGTCCTTCACTGCACGCTCTTCCTCCTTGGTCATCCTCTTCTCGTGCTTCTTGAAGTACTTGCGTTTGCGCGCCTGCAGGTTGAACCAGGTGTAGGCGAAGGCACGCACATGCGGCAGTAGGGCCTCGATGAACGGATGAAACTCATCCTAGAGAAAGAGACAAGGGAAGAAGGGGTCAGTACTACAATACCAGAAAAGACCACGATGTATGAACCCTAAACGTTAACAGCATCTATAGTGTGTGTGTATGGAACAAATGACCGTAAATAAAATAACAAGTTTAACCATAGTTGTTCTTTGTCTCCATGCTCAGTAAAACACCACCACCAACAGTAATCATTTATTCAATTATGCTTTGTTGATTGTTTTCCTTCTTTGTGGTCCGATTTTCAACATCCAGAATATACATCTGTGTGCCTTTGGGGCACATCACAAGCCAGTTGATTTGCTGTTTAGAACACAACCGTTCAGCAAGGTCCTCTTGGTATCTCTAATTACTTCCATATTTCCACAGAGCAAAAAGCCCATATACACCAGCCTGCCCACACCTAGTAATTCCAGGGTTTTTCTTTATTTTGACTATTTTCTACATTGTAGAATAATAGTGAAGATCTCAAAACTATTAACTAACACATATGGAATCATGTAGTAACCAAAAAAAAAAAAACGTTTTAAACAAATCAAAATCTCTTTAAGATTTTAGATTCTTCAAAGTAGATCAGTCAATCCGGGAAAATGTGAAGAACTTCGAACGTCTCTTCAAGTGCAGTCGCATAAACCATCAAGCGCAAGGATGAAGCTGTCTCTTATGAGGACCGCCACAGGAAAGGAAGACCCACAGTTACTTCTGCTGCAGAGGATAAGTTCATTAGAGTTACCAGTCTCAGAAATTGCATCCCAAATAAATGCTTCACAGAGTTCAAATAACAGACACATCTCAACATCAACTATTCAGAGTTGAAATTATAAATATATTTTTATTTGTTCAACACTTTTTTGGTTACTACATGATTCCATGTTATATCATAGTTGTGATGTCTTCACTACTATTCTACAATGTAGGAAATAGTCCAAATAAAGAAAACACCTGGAATGAGTAAGTGTCTAAACTTTAGACTGGTACTGTTTAATATGCATATATGGTAGTAAATATAGGCACGGTGCCTGCGTGTATGTGTTTGTACTTATGCAGGTTGAGCCAAACAATGTATTTGTTTGTGAGCACATAGTTGTTTGTGAGCACATAATAGGCTATAAATGCATGCATATGTATGTGTTTGTACTCGCACATGGAGGCCAATGACTTTTGAGTGACTGCGTGCAAAGAGATCATCCATCCAAATATAATTCAATGAAACTTGCACATATAAGCAGAGTTAAAGATGTATTGTATAGTGTTCAAATTGGTACAGGCCATTTGCCCTGCTGCCCTTTTGGCTTAGTATGTTTGTCCTTGTGTCTAAGAGGTTTAATTAACCCTTTGTGGAATACAAACGTCACAATATCAACTATCCAGTGATCATCATCTCTTTCATAAAACTGTACAATTCCAAATAGAACATTCTGGAATCTCTTTCCTCAAAGGGTTAATATGTTGATTAATGGAGTCTCTACGGGCTGCTTGGTGTCCACACACAGAGGTTGGAGCAGTGTGTGAAGGTGCTTCAGAGAGCCAGTACAGGCCCTAGAAGCCCGGCCCAGGGAGTGTAATTGGACATGACTGTGGCACTCTGCAGATCTCATGCAATAAACAGTCTGCAGTACTGCTCTCAGCAGCACAACATTTTAAATGCTTCCAGCTGTCTCAACCATGGCTGCCTGCTCCAAGCAGACAACATCGGGTTCAGATAAATCTTTAAAAAACCCATCCCTCCCACACTGATGTTTCATTTCATCTGGGATGGCCAGTGTATTCTTTCCTTTGTTCTTGAAAAGCAACACTGCTGTTTTTATTAAATAAAATATGCATCATGTATGATAAGGTTTCTGTGTGATAAGGTTTATGTATGATAAGGTTTATGTATGATAAGGTTTCTGTATGATAAGGTTTCTGTATGATAAGGTTTCTGTGTGATAAGGTTTCTGTATGATAAGGTTTCTGTATGATAAGGTTTCTGTGTGATAAGGTTTCTGTATGATAAGGTTTCTGTATGATAAGGTTTCTGTATGATAAGGTTTCTGTATGATAAGGTTTCTGTATGATAAGGTTTCTGTATGATAAGGTTTCTGTATGATAAGGTTTCTGTATGATAAGGTTTCTGTGTGATAAGGTTTCTGTATGATAAGGTTTATGTATGATAAGGTTTCTGTATGATAAGGTTTCTGTATGATAAGGTTTCTGTGTGATAAGGTTTCTGTATGATAAGGTTTCTGTATGATAAGGTTTCTGTGTGATAAGGTTTCTGTGTGATAAGGTTTCTGTATGATAAGGTTTCTGTATGATAAGGTTTCTGTGTGATAAGGTTTCTGTATGATAAGGTTTCTGTATGATAAGGTTTCTGTATGATAAGGTTTCTGTATGATAAGGTTTCTGTATGATAAGGTTTCTGTATGATAAGGTTTCTGTATGATAAGGTTTCTGTATGATAAGGATTATGCTTTTTTAAATGTTTTATTATTACTTTAATCGCAATAAAACATCTGTGGTGACATCCTTCATTCAAGGTTTATTCAGTCTGGCTTCATTGTATTCCGATTCGGGACAGTTGTAAAAACCAGCTCCACTGAGAAGAGGAAGCCAGACTTATACCTTCCATTCTAAACAGTAACAGCAGGGCAAATTGTGTTCTCATGTCCGCTTCTGTCAACTTTATATCTGAACAGGTTTCAAAGAAAACAGTCAGCTGTAATTCCGGGGTTCAGAGTCCCTTGTCTTGACTTGAATGCACAGCACACATACACACATCTACAATCAGGGGCGGAAGTGGGATCATGGAGAAGTGATAGAGTTACGGTGTAAACGTTCCAAAGCTAACAAAGACAAACCCTGGAAACAAGACAGACAATCTGATGAGGGCTTTATGATTTTCCAAAAAGAGAAGGCAATTCAACACTGCCACGGGTACAACAATCTCTCAGTACATCTATATAACATCGACATAACGTTTGGGTTTTGAACTGAACATTTCAAGTAGAGCTGCATCTCTCCTGTCAAAATGAAGAGAAGTTCCATTTCAGGCATTCATAATAAATCATGTGTTTTAGCCAAATGATAACACCACAAAACGTTTACGGGGGAAAGCCTGAAGATATTGTAATAGTTGGAGGCCGAGGCCAAATCCATTTTCAATGTGTGCTATACTTCTCAATTGGGGGGTTATTTAACAGTCTGGCCCGGCCATACAAGACTCGCAACCATGGATGTTCCCCTCCCTGGCCCATGTAGAGTTGCTCTCATTAAACACATTGAGCTGGAATCTCCACCAACCACTCCTGCGGCAAAAGTAAACACTAATTAGGATTTCACGGCGGTTAGTTGATATTTTTGTAATATTTCCATGGTGTTTAGAGTGAACTCCAAACATGTTAACTGGAGTTCAAGGGGTGCATTTCTGATCTTTAGGGTAGGTCGCTCTTTTCCACTCATCCCTGCCTCCACTTTCATGATGTTCTTATGTTTTCTTAGCTCTTTCCATCCACATACCCCCTAGCTAGCCTCCATCTGTGCAAACCAGACTTTTATAGGCCCCTAATGGTAGTCTCTAGCCACACAAACCTGTCCCTCTTTCACCTGTGCTCCAGCATCTCTTCAGCCCAATCCCACCCCAATACACAGGTGAATAGAGGTCTGAGACCAAACAGACGCCTTCGTTTAAATGTACCCATTAACCTAGCTGCAAACAAGTGCTGCCTTATGGCGTGTTTACTACAGTAACACGAGGATGAAAAAGCTGCGCAGAGGGAAGGAGTTGAGAAGCAGGCCCTCGCTCTCCTCTTGCCTTTCCATATTAGGCCTGGACCTGCTCCAATGGAATGCTCTGCTTTTCCTACAATCAAAATCAAAGGGTTGCCTCGACTTCAGATCTGTTTACACTCTGACGATGAGAATGTTATTGATAAACAGAAGTGATGAATGAGTATCCTATTGCAAACAGACTGCAGATCTTTGATCAGAGCCTGGGTCTGATGGCAGCTCAGCGCAGAGGCCTGCTGAGAGATCCGCTCTGTGCACCTAGCTCAGTCCGGCCACTCAATGGTATCCCTTACAAAAACAACACTTGGTTTTCGGACACGTGTGAACAAATCACTTCCGAAAAATTCCACGTGAATGTCTATTATATTTTTTTACCATGTCTATTATATATTTTTTTGAATGTCTATTATATATATATAGGGGTAAAAAATCCCCCAAGAACCAGACACAAGGTTTTCAGACATGTGAAGTTTCACTTTTCACGTGACATTTATTTTTCCCATGTTTATTTTTGACCACTTCCAGCAACATCTGGTCTCCCATCCAGGGACAGACCAGGACCAAACCTGCTTAGTTTCATAGGCAATCCAGCAGTGGGATGCAGGGTGGTACGTCGCTGGAATGAACCTGACAAAACTTGCAACTGCAAGAAAATGCATCCAAAACAAAGGCCAGTGTAACATAATATTTATTTAACTGAAAACTATTTTTGGGCATCCATTTACAATTAATTTCTTCTCTCATTTTGAAACGATTTCCTTGTAATATTTAGTTTTGCAATCAATACTTTTGGATTTATGTTTTGCTTTCAATACCATTATTTTGTTTGCAATAATGAGAATTTTGTTCTCGACCTCTGAAGTTTGCTTGATATTTTAATGGCGCAAAAGTAATAACTCACTCACTAGAGGATCGCACCATATTATAACACTATTACTCTTTTAAAAGGTGTTTAAAGCGGCAATCCTTGATTAAAACATCAACAAAGTGACGTCCCCGCCACAGTTTGAGTAAAAAGCTGAAGCTGATTACAGGGATGGGGCTTGAGAAATGCAACCACAAAAAAACATAACTAAATTGATGCCAGCACTCAACCATGATCAAATCCATAGACTATGCAATGGATGCAAGGACTGACTAACCACGATATCAAAATTATAGTTTTAACCATGTTTTTAGGATATACAGTTGTTGTTTACGCTTTGTTTACAAACATTGGAGAAAACAAGCTAATATTGGAGTTATGATGGGGTACGACAATTCAACCTGGTATCAGAGAATTTCGTATTATTCTGTATGAATGAATTACATTTTATTTTTGTGTCGAATCGCCAGTTGGCAACCCAGCCTTTATGCGATTAATTGACACACCAACAAATATTACAATAATTAACTGTGATAATGAATTGATCATTCTTCTTCCGGTGTTCTCTGCAGTTCGCATTGCATAAAGAGTGAAACATTATTTGATCAAAATAATGTATTCTGAAATTATTCAGACCCTTTGACTTTTTCCACATTTTGTTACGTTACAGCCTTCTTCTAAAATTGATTCAAGTGTTTTATCCCCCTCATCAATCACAAACACAATACAATGTAATGACAAAGCAAAAACAGATTTTTTGAAATGTTTGCAAATGTACATAAAAAAATGTAAATATCACATTCACATAAGTATTCAGACCCTTTACTCAGAACATTGTTGAAATACCTTTGGCAGTGATTACAGCCTCGAGTCTTCTTGGATATGATGCTACAAGCTTGGCATAAATTTATTTGGGGAGTTTCACCCATTCTTCTCTGCAGATCCTCTCAAGCTCTGTCAGGTTGGATTGGGAGAGTCGCTGCACAGCTATTTTCAGGTCTCTACAGAGATGTTAGATCGGGTTCAAATCCAGACTCTGGCTGGGCCACTCAAGGACATTCAGAGACATGTCCCGAAGCCACTCCTGCATTGTCTTGGCTGTGTGTTTAGGGTCATTGTCCTGTTGGAAGGTGAACCTTCACCCCAGTCTGAGGTCCTGAGCGCTCTGGAGCAGGTTTTCATCAAGGATCTCTCTGTACTTTGCTCTATTTATCTTTGCCTCGACCCTAACTAGTCTCCCAGTCCCTGCCTCTGAAAAACATCCCCACAGCATGATGCTTCCACCACCATGCTTTACCGTAGGGACGCTGCCAGATTTACTCAAGACATGACGCTTGGCACTCAGGCCAAAGAGTACAATCTTGGTTTCGTCAGACCAGAGAATCTTGTGTCTCATGGTCTGAGAGTTCTTTAGGTGCCTTTTGGCAAACTCCAAGCGGCCTGTCATGTGACTTTTACTGAGGAGTGGCATCCGTCTGGCTACTACCATAAAGGCCTGATTATTGGAGTGTTGCAGAGATGGCTGTCCTTATGTAAGGTTCTACCACCTCCACAGAAGAACGCTGGAGCTCTGTCAGAGTGACCATCGGGTTCTTGGTCACCTCCCTGACCAAGGCCCTTCTCCCCGATTGCTCAGTTTGGCCAGGCGGCCAGCTCTAGGAAGAGTCTTGGTGGTTCCAAACTTCTTCCATTTAAGAATGATGGAGGCCACTGTGTTCTTGGGGACCTTCAATGCTGCAGAAGTGTTTTGGTACCCTTCCCTTGATCTGTGTCTCGACACAATCCTGTCTCGGCGCTCTACGGACAATTCTATCAAACTTATGCCTTGGTTCTTGCTCTCACATGCACTGTCAACTGTGGGACCTTATATAGACAGGTGTGTGCCTTTCCAAATCATGTCCAATCAATTGAATTTACAGGTGGACTCCAATCAAGTTGTAGAAACAACTCAAGGCTGATCAATGGAAACAGGATACACCAGAGCTCAATTTCGAGTCTCATGGCAAAGGGTCTGAATACTTACAGTTGAAGTTGGGAGTTTAAATAAACCTTAGCCAAATACATTTAAACTGAGTTTTTCACAATTCCTGACATTTAATCCTAGTAAAACTTCCCTGTCTTAGGTCAGTTTGGATCACCACTTTATTTTAAGAATGTGAAATGTCAGAATAATAGTAGAGAGAATTATTTATTTCAGCTTTTATTTATTTCATCACATTCCCAGTAGGTCAGAGGTTTACATACACTCAATTAGTATTTGGTAGCATTGCCTTTCAATTGTTTAACTTGGGTCAAACCATGTGGGTAGCCTTTCACAAGCTTCCCACAATAAGTTGGGTGAATTTCGGCCCATTCCTCCTGACAGAGCTGGTGTAACTGAGTCAGGTTTGTAGGTCTTTTCTATAGGACAGGGCTTTGTGATGGCCACTCCAATACCTTGACTTTGTGGTCCTTAAGCCATTTTGCCACAACTTTGGAAGTATGCTTGGGGTCATTGTCCATTTGGAAGATCCATTTGTGACCAAGCTTTAACTTCCTGACTGATGTCTAGAGATGTTGCTTCAATATATCTACATTGATGTACATATATCTTCCTCATGATGCCATGTATTTTGTGAAGTGCACCAGTCCCTCCTGCAGCAAAGCACCCCCACAACGTGATGCTTCCACCCCCGTGCTTCACGGTTGGGATGGTGGAAGGCATATATTCAGCCTCGGTATAATTTACATGACATTATTAGTGAGTCGTATGGTTGTGGAAGGCCTATATTCTGCACAGGTTTAATTACACAAGCTCTGAATTCATTATATTATTGCTGACTGTTTTAAATCCAGTGTATTTGACCTTTAATTTTACAATGTTTATTTAGAGAAAATATTATTTTTTTAAATCAAGATATACATTGTGAATCGGCCATAAGTTAGAAAAAAATTGAGACATGGGTTTTAGGACATATTTTTTTTAAAGGGATATACTGGTGGCTACTGGAGTCAGAGTGGCCAGAAATAACTTTAGTCTAGGGCCCTGCACACAGAGAGGAAAGACACACAGAAAAGACATGGCCTTAACAGCTGTATTTATGCAGTAATTGAATCATTTTGTTGCAGAGCCCAGGGAGATGTGCTTTTATTCCTGCTCGTTGCTTGGATACCATTCTTTATTTTGTCTTAAACAGAAAATGTAATTAATTTTTTTCTTATTTTATTTGCCAATCTTTTTTTTCAAGGAGAGAGGAATTGGGTGGGGTTTGGGGGTTGGTCTTTCTAGCGGATGAGAGAATAGTGGAGTTGTGGTCAGATGCACGTGCCCCGACCCAAGCATACACAGAGAGGAGAAAAAGTGTTCTTACAGTTAATGAAATACATCTAAGCGGTGGAACTTCCAAATGACTTCAACAGAATCTATCAACTCTGCCATCAGGAAGGTTGGTATAGCCTTATTCTATTTTGAATTGTCAATATTGTAGGTACGGTATTATGACATCAACTTAAACTGAAGAGATTGTTTTTCTTTATCCAGGCAAGTGCGATGGAGCTCTGAATTTATGCTTTTCTAAGCTTTCATGACAATAATCCCTCCCTCCCCACACCATCCTGAACTGTAGCTGCACCAATCACCAGAGGCTCTGGATTAAAATTGAACAAAATCTCTCTCCTTCCCTCTCTCTGCCCATCCCTCCCCTTTTCTTTCTCTCATTTCAATGTGAATGGAAATATAATACTAAAACAGCTGATTGCCAACAATCTGAAAAATGCTCTCTGCTAATACCAAAAAGGCCTTCCATCCACACTTCCGGCCAACTCCACCTACAAAGAGGCACAATATTGCAGAAACGGGAACCAGATTTAGAAAGAAAGCGACGAGGGTGTGACTGGCTAGACACTGACCATTCATAAAAGTGTCTGCAATGTCTGTCTCCTCCAGACCATAAACTCAATTCCACTAGTTTCAGAGTCATTCCTTATTATGATGTTAAACGATATCGTTCCCCTCAAGAACAAACCAACAATAATAACCCCAAGAGTGCACCACTCTCACACTTCTCTATTACAGGAATGTGCCTGTGTGATTCTGAATGTCAATAACGGTTGGCTCCATTACTGACTAATAACCGAGTGTTTCCAGCAGGGCCTTGGAAGGCAGGGCTGTGCATGTTAAGTGGGTCAAAGGGGATATGTAGTTGACTTCCAGCAGTGAGTCATCCTGCCTCGTCGCTGCACAATTGCTGAGTCAGCCCTCAGCCAAGCACAATGACAATAGTGAGGCGGGGGGACACTCAAACAGAGGCAGCAAGCTACAGAGGGAAGACTCACTGCAATATTTAGGTTAGCTCCTTGTGCCGGCTCTGTCGATCTCCCTCGTGGAGGCTTCAACTTTGTGAGGGTCTGACAACTATGGAGGTGCTACGTCAACTGAAAGGAAACCCCCTGACCTTTGAAATGACGATTTAACAAACTGTGTTTTGTGATGTGTCGGTACGAGTTTCGCCACATTCACATCTTAACACGACACAGTTCAAAACTGGGAAAAACCCATCTGCAATTTCCTCTTCAATGTTGTTTATTAGTGATGATGAACAGATCACCCAACAGTTAATGTTCATTCTCTCCTACAGGGGATTGATACAAAGAGCCTTTGTCCATGGCACTTCGTCTTCTTAGAAAAGAAACTGAAACTGAATGAGAAAACAACATTAAATCAGTCTCAGTGTGAGTAGTGAGGGTGCATCATTCTCTGCTATTAATTGTAAAGAAGTGGCAAATAGACAATTAACTCCACTGCACGCCATTTTACAATAAGTTGCGTTATGTTGACGGATCTATTTCCTGCCTCTGCTTTGGGTTCAAGCAGCACAAGCAGTTGTGCGTCTCAGCTGCTTTGAGACGGCCTTATGTCACAGATAACGGAGCCACAGGGGGCATCTGTGTGCCTTCAACACATCCCAAGAGAGCCCCTAACGTGGGAAAAGAGACTGCAAGTAATGACCATGCATGTCTCTGTGTATATAGGATGGCTGAACATGTGGGAGTCTGGCTCTCTAGGCTTGGCAAAGGACTGTTCAGTAACAGACATCCTGGGAGAGTAACTGATAATGTCGTCTTGCCTCAACATCAAAGAAAGTCCTTTCAATGTTAAAAAAGCATCATTTAGGAGCGTGGGAGTGATGAGGGGTAGGTTTTCTAATTGCAAGAAATAACAAGATTCCTGAACCGTTCAAGAAATCACAGCAACAGGAAAAGGAGGACCGAGAACGCCCCCATTCTCATCGACGGAGCTGTAGTGGTGCAGGTTGAGAGCTTCAAGTTCCTTGGTGTCCACATCACTAACAAACTATCATGGTCCAAATACACCAAGACAGACAGGAAGAGGGCACGACAAAGCCTATTCCCCCTCAGGAGACTGAAAAGATCCTTAAAAAGTTCTACAGCTGCACCGTCGAGAGCATCACTGGTTGCATCACTGCCTGGTATGGCAACCGCTCAGCCTCCGACCGCAAGGTGCTACAGAGGGTAGTGCGTACGGCCCAGTACATCACTGGGGCCAAGCTTCCTGCCATCCAGGCCCTTTTTACCAGGCAGTGTCAGAGGAAGGCCCTAAAAATGGTCAAAGACTCCAGCCACCCTAGTCACAGACTGTTCTCTCTGCTACCGCACGGTAAGCGGTTCCTGAGCGTCAAGTCTAGGTCCAAAATACTTCTTAACAGCTTCTACCCCCAAGCCATAAGACTCCTGAACAGCTAATATAAAGGCTACCCAAACTAGAGGTCGACCGATTAATCGGCATGGCCGATTAATTAGGGACGATTTCAAGTTTTCATAACAATCGGTAATCAGCATTTTTGGACGCCGATTACATTTGCTCTTCACGAGGAGACTGCGTGGCAGGCTGACCACCTGTTACGCGAGTGCATTAATGAGCCAAGGTAAGTTGCTAGCTAGCATTAAACTTATCTTATAAAAAACAATCAATCTTAACATAATCACTAGTTAACTACACATGGTTGATGATATTACTAGTTTAACTAGCTTGTCCTGCATTGCAAATAATCAATGCGGTGCCTGTTAATTTATCATCGAATTACAGACTACTTTGCCAAACGGGTGAAGATTTAACAAGCGCATTCGTGTAAAAAGCACTGTCGTTGCACCAATGTACCTAACCATAAACATCAATGCCTTTCTTAAAATTAATACACAAGTATATTTTTTTTAAACCTGCATATTTAGTTAAAATAAATGTATGTTAGCAGGCAATATTAACTCGGGAAATTGTGTCACTTCTCTTGCATTCTGTGCAAGCAGAGTCAGGGTATATGCAACAGTTTGGGCCACCTGGCTCATTGCGAACTGTGTGAAGACCATTTCTTCCTAACAAAGACCGTAATTAATTTGCCAGAATTTTACATAATTATGACATAACATTGAAGGTTATGCAATGTAACAGCAATATTTAGACTTAGGAATGGCACCCGTTTGATAAAATACGGAACGGTTCCGTATTTCACTGAAAGAATAAACATTTTGTTTTCGAAATTATAGTTTCCGGATTTAACCATACGTAAGTTTCAGATCCATGGATGACTGGAGCAACCCATGTCATGACGAAAGATTCAAAAAGAACAAATCTAGATTCATAATGACACAGTTTAAAGCGACGATACAGACATATCTCTCCTCCTCCGTCAGTGCCAGAATGATGAACTCAGGCTGCAAATACTCAGCAGATTCAAGGTGAAACCCCTGATAAGCTTACTTTCCTGTAAATGCAATATGACATTTTTTTTTCAGTCCGTGTCTCACTTCAAAGAACTTACTTTTAATCTGTCCTCTCCAACTCTCCCCTGGCTTGCTCATACTGAGAAAGAGAGAGCGGTGAGCAGGGTAGGAATTCCCTGGTTTGCACCCATGCTGACAGACTGACTGAAGACTGAAAGTCATGTTCTGCGAGCAGGTTGAGGCGCCGACACTGCAGACTTCAGCTGAGACCACCACCACGGTTAAGTTGTTAGGCCGCCAGCGTGGGAACAAGACAAATGCTTCAGCCTGACATTGAAACTGACAACCCTGCCAGCCCGGTTCTGATCGCAGGTGTGCTAGTAGGACTCTTTGAAACAAAGACAGGCAGTCATACATTAGCTACATTGATTGGTGCAACATAACAGAAAATTACACAGGGGAGTCACGTCTCAAAATCAATAGTGTTTCAACACGTTCTGCTTTCCCTCTCCCCAGCTCTCTCTTTCTCCCTCTCACTCTCCCAGCTCTCACTCTCTCTCTCCCAGCTCTCACTCTCTCTTTCTCCCTCTCACTCTCTCTCTCCCAGCACTCCCTCTCTCTCTCCCAGCACTCCCTCTCTCTTTCTCCCTCTCACTCTCTCTCTCCCAGCGCTCTCTCCCAGCACTCCCTCTCTCTCTCCCAGCACTCCCTCTCTCTCTCCCAGCACTCACTCTCTCTTTCTCCCTCTCACTCTCTCTCTCCCAGCGCTCTCTCCCAGCACTCCCTCTCTCTCTCCCAGCACTCCCTCTCTCTTTCCCAGCTCTCCCTCTCTCTTTCCCAGCTCCCTCTCTCCCTTTCCTAGCTCCCTTTCTCTCTTTCCCAGCTCCTTCTCTCCCTTTCCTAGCTCCCTTTCTCTCTTTCCCAGCTCTCCCTCTCTCTTTCCCAGCTCTCCCTCTCTTTTCCCAGCTCTCCCTCTTTCCCAGCTCTCCCTCTCTTTCCCAGCTCTCCCTCTCTTTCCCAGCTCTCCCTCTCTCTTTCCCAGCTCTCCCTCTCTCTTTCCCAGCTCTCCCTCTCTCTTTCCCAGCTCTCCCTCTCTCTTTCCCAGCTCATTCTCTCCCTTTCCCAGCTCTCCCTCTCTCTCTTTCCCGGCTCCCTGTCTCTCTCTCTCTCAGCTCTCTGTCTCTCTCTCTCTCAGCTCTCTGTCTCTCTCTCTCAGCTCTCTGTCTCTCTCTCTCAGCTCTCTGTCTCTCTCTCTCAGCTCTCTGTCTCTCTCTCTCTCTCAGCTCTCTCTTTCTCTCTCGCTGACAGACCGTGTGTTTATCTTGGTTTGTTGTCTAGGCTACAGAGTAGACTACATATACTACAAACTATGACTACAAAGACAATATATGATCAATGATCCATTTGTTGTTCATTAAATTGGATCATAGATTAATGATTTTGTGTCGCCACATGGCTCAGAACAGCATGATTGGTCAGGTGTCCTCAGTCATGCATTGCTGAATCTCACAGCAGAGCAAAAAGTTTGAGCTCTGACCTTGTTAAGCACAAAACAATGGGCCTTTGATTTATAGGATCAAAATGCCCAAGCCCCCTTGACCTTGAGAATATGTGCCGTCTCATAGACTCCCATAGCCTCCTATTGACTCTACAGTCCCAGGCCTGAGAGACCCTGACCTCCACACTAAGCTCTGCTTCAGCCCCAACTCAATGGCCAGGTCAGACAGGGCATGACCTCGGGACTAAAACGATTTGAGGCCATGCACACTGACATTGAGAGAGCATCGCCAGGGGCCACTCCACATTATGACACGGCTGACATGAATAACTTTAAAGTTTTATTAGTGGTATGTACAGGATACACATGGTATACAGTACACCATCCAACTAAATGCTTACTTGCAGGTTCCTTCATGATAATGCAACAACAATAAGAAATAATAAAAGATAAGAATATGAACATAAAGGAAAATGCTCAGTAGAACTGAAAACATTTTAGCATTAGTATAATACAGGAAAGCACAATTTATAATCCAACATTTACATGTGTTTTGGGGAATTGGTGGGCAAGTGTTTAAATTGTGCAGTATTTAGTTGTAATGTGCTTGTAGCATGAATGTTTGTGTAGTGTGTGTGTGTGTGTGTGTGTGTGTGTGTGTGTGTGTGTGTGTGTGTGTGTGTGTGTGTGTGTGTGTGTGTGTGTGTGTGTGTGTGTGTGTGTGTGTGTGTGTGTGTGTGTGTGTGTGTGTGTGTGTGTGTGTGTGTGTGTGCTAAGGTGTGGAGAATCAGTGCAGGTGGTCAGTCCAGTTCAAGTGTTCAGCAGTCTGATGGCTTGTAAATATCAGACCTCATCCATGGTATCAGACCTCATCCATGGGTCTTTGATGATCCTGCGGGCCTTCCTCAGGCACTGTTTCAAATAGATGCCCCGGATGGGTGGGGAAACGGTCCAAGTGATGTATTGGGCCATCTTCACCACCCGCTGGAGGACTTGCGGTCGTGGTCCCATTCCCGCACCAGGTCAGGATGTTCTCGATGGTGCAGCAGTAGTATTTGGAGAGGACCGGGATGGCATGCCAAATTTCTTCAGCTACCTTAGGAAGTAGACGCTGTTGCGCCCTCTTGACAAGAGTGGTGATGTTATTAGTCTATGACAAGTCCTCAGTGATGTGGACGCCCAGGAACCTAACACTGCTGGCTCTCTCTACTGCAGTTCCATTGATGTTTCCTGAAGTCAACAATCAACCCCTTTGTTTTGCTGATGTAGAGGATGATGCCATCAAAAGCGTCGCACGACATCCATCGAAACTCGCATCGGTCTAACCAACCGGTTACTGGGATCAAATGCACCCTAAAGGACCCATTCAGCGGCTTGAGTCACAGATGCTGTTTTTCACTCAGTAAGCAATGAGTAATAATATAAAACCATATGCATGACAGCATGACAGAACTTTCTAGTGGTGTTATTGGATCATTTCCATTCATAGTTCCAGTTTGTTACAGTTGGACACATATAAAATTGGTTTTATTGGCACTTGATTCAGATGTTATCCTGGTAGCTATCAGAAACTACATACCCAATGAACCTACAGACACACAAAAAAGGCCTTGCTAAAAAAAAAACATTGTAACCGACTTCATATAACAGCCGGTGGCAAGACTGAAAATTCCAATGCGCCACGGCTCATCGATAACTATCAGAGGGGACCCATGTAGAGCAGACACTGTGACTGCAGGCTTGTGGACACGTCATGCCTCCACACGTGAACATGACAGCAGCAGACCTCATTATCTCCAGTGACCCAGAGATAGGGTTGTTAGGGTTCTTCAACACATACTGTACTCACACAGATACATTTTATTTCTTTTTTAATATATTTTTTTCACCTTTATTTAACCAGGTAGGCAAGTTGAGAACAAGTTCTCATTTACAATTGCGACCTGGCCAAGATAAAGCAAAGCAGTTCGACAGATACAACGACACAGAGTTACACATGGAGTAAAACAAACATAGAGTCAATAATACAGTATAAACAAGTCTATATACAATGTGAGCAAATGAGGTGAGAAGGGAGGTAAAGGCAAAAAAGGCCATGGTGGCAAAGTAAATACAATATAGCAAGTAAAACACTGAAATGGTAGTTTTGCAATGGAAGAATGTGCAAAGTAGAAATAAAAATAATGGGGTGCAAAGGAGCAAAATTAATTAATTAATTAAATACAGTTGGGAAAGAGGTAGTTGTACAGTGTGCTCAGGTAGAGCTGCCTCAGTCAAATGTAAGTGCTGTTATTGTGAAATGGAAACCTCTAGGGGCAACAAAGGCTCAGCCGCTGAAGTTGTAGGCCACACAAGCTCACAGAACGGGACCTCCGAGTGCTGAAGTGCGTAGCGTGTAAAAATGGTCTGTCCTCGTTTGCAAAACTCACCGAGTTCCAAACTGACTCTGGAAGCAACGTCAGCACAATAACTGTTTGTTGGGGAGCTTCATGAAATGGGTTTCCATGGCCGAGCAGCCACACAACAAGCCTAAGATCACCATACGCTATGCCAAGCGTCGGCTGGAGTGGTGTAAAGCTCACCTCCATTGGGCTCTGGAGCAGTAGAAACTCGTTCTCTGGAGTGATAATTCACGCTTCACCATCTGGCTGTCCAAAGGACGAATCTGGGGTTGGCGGATACCAGGAGAACGCTACCTGCCCCAATGCATAGTGCCAACTGTAAAGTTTGGTGGAGGATGAGGAATAATGGTCTGGGGCTGTTTTTCATGGCTCGGTCTAGGCCCCTTAGTTCCAGTGAAGGGAAATCTTAACCCTACAGCATACAATGACATTCTAGACAATTCTGTGCTTCCAACTTTGTGGCAACAGTTTGGGGAAGGTCCTTTCCTGTTTCAGCATGACAATGCCCCCGTACACAAAGCGAGGCCCATACAGAAATGGTTTGTCAAGATCGGTGTGGAAGAACTTGACTGTTTTGCACAGAGCCCTGACCTCAATCCTATCAAACAGCTTTGGGATGAATTGGAACACAGACTGCGAGCCAGGCCTAATCGCCCAACATCAGTGCCTGACCTCACTAATGCTCTTGTGGCTGAATGGAAGCAAGTCCCCACAGCAATGTTCCAACATCTAGTGGAAAGCCTTCCCAGAGGAGTGGAGGCTTTTATAGCAGCAAAGGGGGGACCAACTCCATATTGATGTCCATGATATTGGAACGAGATGTTCGACAAGCAGTTGTCCACATTTGGTCATGTAAAACCTAGTGTAAAACCGGCTTGTTTTACTTCATTTGAAAACTCTATCTAATCTGGTATCTTCAGAATAATATTCTTATTAGCTAGAGTTTTTAGTTAAGCACAGACTACTGGTGTGACCTGTTGTAGTAGCTATATGGCTTATAGTTTTCAATCATGTTGATAGCATGGATCTGGTAAGCAACAGCACGATGGTGAGATCATTTGACTGTCATCTCATCCCAATACAATTATTTATCCATTATTTTGCCAGGTAAATTGACTGAGAACACGTTCTCATTTGCAGCAAAGACCTGGGGAATAGTTACAGGGGAGAGGAGGGGGATGAATGAGCCAATTGTAAACTGGGGATTATTAGGTGACCGTGATGGTTTGAAGGCCAGATTGGGAATTTAGGCAGGACACTGGGGTTAACACCCCTACTCTTAAAATAAGTGCCACGGGATCTTTAATGACCTCAGAGAGTCAGTACACCCGTTTTAACGTCCCATCCGAAAGATGGCACCCTACACAGGGCAGTGTCCCCAATCACTGCCCTGGGGCATTGGGATATTTTTGTAGACTAGAGGAAAGAGTGACTCCTACTGGCCCTCCAACACCACTTCCAGCAGCATCTGGTCTCCCATCCAGCAACTGACCAGGACCAACCCTGCTTAGCTTCAGAAGCAAGCCAGCAGTGGTATGCAGGGTGGTATGCTGCTGGCATACATAAAAAGGACAGTCTCTGAAAACGATTTCCATTCCAGCTGTTTCTACATTACAAAAGTCTTTACTTAAGTGGAGACAGATTACAAAATGTTTTCATGGAATTCTGACGTCCATTTGAAAACTGCCCCATTTCAAAGCATGTCTGCCTCTGTGAGAGAGAAACAATGCCATTTTGTAAACTAGACAATTCCTTTTTAGGCTACACTCACAGTCTGAGTCATCATGTTAAGGTTTTTACATGTGAAGGTGCACCATGTACACAATCAGTCATTGTACAGTGAAAGTACCGTATGCACTAGACAGAACACAGGCCCCCTAGACTTCATGCAAATACAACGGAACATGACTATACATACTAACATATTGATGTCCTAATTATGGTACACTGTGCATGAAAAGTAGAACATGGAGTCTTGGAGAGGCATCTGCAAAATGGCATAAAGTGCACCACAGGGAACCCTGTGATAAACTACTCATAGCTGGATTAATAATGGATGTTTATAACGCTGCTAAACACAACAAAACTATTTGGGAAAGCAGACAACAGCTATTTAAAACCCGCCTGTGTAACGAGTGTGCCAATGCAGGCTCAGACAACACTAAGCCCAGAACGGTCCTCCTCCCAGCTCGACGGAGATTAATCCACACAAGACAGGGAAATAAACTGACTGTGGTGAAGGGCAGACCACAGACGCACAGGTGACAGGTCTTCCTGTTTCTACAGAAGATGTTCATGTATTGTAGTGTCATAAAGAAATAATATTTGATACTACGTAAGGTGATTTATGATTAGAATGAGGGGGGGGGAAAGGGACCGAGGCTGATTATGCCTGAGGAGCTAGGGGGTTTCAGTAGCCTTCCTGGCCTGCGGTTGACTGGTCCGTGGACAGGCGGGGTCCCCGTCTCCTCTCCACCCCTGTCCTCTCCACTGCTTTAATCACATTCATTGAATTTGGGTTCAGCTCTCTACTGTGACAGCACAGTTCTAATCCTGGAGAATCCAGGGGAAAATAACTAGGTCTTCCTTCTCTCTCTATGTCTTTTTCGCCACTCTTCTATGTCAGGGGAACCGCAGATCCGAGAGAGAGCGAGAGACCCAAATCAAATTAAATCTACTTTCAAATGGGATGAATAATTGATCAGTCAAAAAGAGGAGGCTATGGAGCCTTTCAATAATTTAAAGTCAGAAGTGAATTTCAAGACTGGCTGACAGTTATCCGTCCCAGTCTGAAGCTTTCTTTATCAAGATGGGTTAAGTCACATGGTTTTTAAAAGCAATTGTGAGAGTTTTATTGAAGCTCTAACAAAAATGAGTTGCTGTCAAGAGAGTGTGGTTCTCTTCCATGAGCAAGAGTTTCAACCTCTGCGCTGTCAATCTGGTTGAGGGGCAGGTATAAGGTGTTTAACATTTGTGTCATTTAGCAGACGCTCTTACCCAGAGCAACTTGCAGCAGTGACTTCATACATGTACATACTTTTTTCATACTGGTCCCCAATGGGAATCACACCCACAACCCTGGCATCACAAGCGCCATGCTCTACCCACTGAGCCACACGGGACACATACTAACATATTTTACTCTACGAGCATCTCTAATAAGAAAAATGTCATGAACGGATAAGTTGTTAGGTGCCAGAAGCACAAACGTTCACAAAATGTTTAGCCTCTTTAAAAGTATGTCTGTAGCAACTCTGTTAAGGTGCTGTAATATTCAGTAAACATATGAGAACTTGCATACGTGGATCGATGTCTTGAACAACCAGTTAGATTTCCTATGATCATAAATACAGTTATCCTAAGTTGTCCTGACCTCTTTTACCCTCTTAACAGCCAGGATGTTGTGGCCAAAAGCCTCAAGGCATTACATAAATAGAGGGAAATAGAGAATTACAATAGTATTACTGTGCTTTTCTAGTTGATTAAAGCACATAAAAGCAGTGGTTTAAAGTACTTAAATAAAAATAGTTTAAGTACTACTTATGTCGTTTTTTGGGGGTATCTGTACATTACTTTACTATTTTCCCTGACACCCAAAAGTACTCGTTACATTTTGAATGCTTAACAGGACAGGAAAATGATCCAATTCACACACTTATCAAGAGAACATCCCTGGTCATCCCTATTGCCTCTGATCTGGCAGACTCACTAAACACGAATGCCTCTTTTGTAAATGATGTCTGAGTGTTGGAGTGTGCCCCTGGCTATTCTTGGAAAACAAAAGCATTTAATGGTGCCATCTGGTTTGCTTAATATAAGGAATATTAAATGATTTATACTTTTACTTTTGATACTCAAGTATATTTTAGCAATTACATTTACTTTTGATACCTAAGTATATTTAAAACCAAATACTTTTAGATTTTTACTCAAGTAGTATTTGACTGGGTGACTTTCACTTAAGTCATTTTCTATTAACATATCTTTACTTTTACTCAACTATGACAATTGGGTACTTTTTCCACCACTGCATCAAAGTACGCTGTTGTTTTCCATACTGGTCATTGAATGATTCAAATAGAGAAATGCTGGAGGCTTACGTGGCTGATTAAAAGAAACGACATTTTGTGTCTATTCATAGAAATTGATTGAATAAATAAACATGGTTCTATATCTCAGAGGGCACAACAGAAGGATCAGCTTAAAAACAAAATATAATTAGGACCAGCTTGGCAATGGATAAATGTCTGTTGACTTTCCGCTAAATGTTTCCCAGATTAAACTAACTCTGACCCAAATTGGAAGAGCTTTGCGTCTGCCGCGCCATTCTAGGTAAAATAATTGAGTGACCTGATCATGACGGCCCAACAGCAATCCCCTATCTCTGTCTCTATCTCTCCATCTCAGTCTATCTCTCTCCATCTCAGTCTCTCTCTTCGTGTCTCTCCCTCGCTCTGTGGCTGGGTGATTTCTCAAGCAGCAGTAAATCCTGACAGTGATGTCCCCAGCGCCTCTCTCCCTAACAGTTACATTCAATTACATAACATACTAGCGGGCTAATCTCCCTAATCCCTGTCGTGCCACAACAGGGCACCGCTCTGAGCCTTGAACAAAGCCTGTTCTTTAAGCTCCCTTCCTCCTCCATAAGTGTTTTGAGGAAGAAAACCCTGCCCTGAGAGCTGTGCTGGAGCCATCAGGCCTTGTGCTGCCACTCAGTGAGATGTGGGCTGACTGCTCTTTGAAGATCAACCCACTGAGCCTCACTGTGGCTGAATCCCACTCTGGTAATGAGGTTTGCTTTTATTGAGTCTTCAATTGACCTGCTTGTTCCCTAGTCTCAAGTATCATTTTGTAACTGGAATCTCCCAGTGATATTGAAACAGCGTGGGGGGCATCCTTTCAGTAACACATGTTCAGAATCATCATTTCATAATATGCTCACTTAAAATATGACTGGGAAAAAATGCACACCATTTCTCTGAGGAAGTGAGGAAGCTAAATGCTTTGTTTCAATATTTTCCCACTGAAATGTTAAATATGTATTCTATTTCCTGTAGACTGAGTGTTCTCAGAACAGCTCAAATGAAACCCTTTACTGTACTTCACCATCGGTTCATTGATGTCATAACATTCAACCTTTACTTAACCAGGTTACAGTATTGAGAACATATTCTTTTTTCCATACGTGTTCCATTAGACAGCCTCCTCTACAGCTTCCAACAACCTTGACAATGTTTATCAATAAACATCACACCGCCTCGGAGTGAGTGCAGTTATGTGGCAACCATCAGGGCTGAAGGAAAAGGAAATTCTCATGTGCAATATTGCCTGTTGAGATAAGACTGGGTGAGAGCGATATTCCTGTCCTACTTCTGCAGCCGAACGGTGCTGGAGTCATATTAGGTCACAGCAGAATGGCCAAATGTTGACGTGTCCTCATGGTTCCCAGCTCATTGCCAAGCCTCCTAATTCACAGGGAGCCCTGTCTGGGCTTGTGACACACACACCTTTGAAGAGGCCTGCAGTCTTTCTGCTTCTCTCTCCCTCTCTCTCTCCTTCTTTTGGGCTCAATACAATCGGTTTTATTTTTCCCCCCAAATTATTTTTTCCCCCCGTTTTTTGGCGGGGATTCCTCTCTCAAAATCACACGTTTTTAATAAAAAGACAACAACATCGTGTGTTCTAAGTCCACAACAATGCTTAAACCACATCAGGAGACCACTTTTGAGGTCTGGGAAAAATCTAAGAAATGTGTATCATTGGGTGTAGATACCCTATAATTCAGTGCGTACCAGAAGACAGTTAACATTATTAGCATGATTGCTAACGGCTACACAAAGTGGTAGACAAACATGCACACAGACAGAGGCATTCCCACACGGCCGCTGTAGAAAGCTGAAGGAAAATCAGAATCACTGATGAATTTTGTTCATGTCTTATGATAATCTGTTGCAAATGACTGAATTAATACATTTAGTAGATTTCCTACTTGGTTCAATACATTTTTTAATATTGTTGAACTCCGTTTTAAAGTCTGTATTCCCGTGATTCCGTCCTCGTTCTCCGCATCGCAGATTTTATCGGGCCCTCTCCCTCAAATGTAATTTCTGACAACTCTTAAACCCGCCGATATATGTTGCACAGTGTGAGAGCGCGGGGAAGATGAGGAATACACTCACAGTGTCATCTAAAGTGAAGAGAAAAGAGAGTGAGCAGGATGCTCTTAAACCCTTTCAATAAAGAGACCCAGCATGAATAGATGCACTGTGCTCTGTCCTCAGTTTTTCTACTCTGCTCTGCTTGGTGGGAGAGCGGTTGTAAGTGTCCTCAGTTTTCTCTGTCTGCTTGGTGGGAGAAGCCTCAGTTTTCTACTCTGCTCTTTTCTACTCTGCTCTGCTTGGTGGGAGAGCGGTTGTAAGTGTCCTCAGTTTTTCTGCTCTGCTTGGTGGGACTCTGCTCTGCTTGGTGGGAGAGCGGTTGTAAGTGTCCTCAGTTTTTCTACTCTGCTCTGCTTGGTGGGAGAGCGGTTGTAAGTGTCCTCAGTTTTTCTACTCTGCTCTGCTTGGTGGGAGAGCGGTTGTAAGTGTCCTCAGTTTTTCTACTCTGCTCTGCTTGGTGGGAGAGCGGTTGTAAGTGTCCTCAGTTTTTCTACTCTGCTCTGCTTGGTGGGAGAGCGGTTGTAAGTGTCCTCAGTTTTTCTACTCTGCTCTGCTTGGTGGGAGCGGTTGTAAGTGTCGGTTGTTGGTGGGAGAGCGGTTGTAGTGTCCTCAGTTTTTTTTTCTACTCTGCTCTGCTTGGTGGGAGAGCGGTGGGAGTTTTTCTACTCTGCGGTTGTAGTTTTTCTAGTGTCCCTCAGTTTTTCTACTCTGCTCTGCTTGGTGGGAGAGCAGTTGTAAGTGAACGGTTCATGCAAAAAAAAATGAAGTCCACAATAAAAGAGGGAGAACACAAAACTTGTTGACCATGGTTTCTCCCCCAGCAGCTTTGCAATAGAGGTCCATTCAGGCACAGGGTAAAGCCCCCAATCATATCCCAATCTCTTGCCAGCCCAGGCCCAAGCACTGTCCTCACAGGTATCCTAGGTCACCCCCCACTATTAGCATGGCACACCGGATGAAAGGGTGAACTTATTTCCCACACCAAGAAATCCCTCTAAAGGGGGACAATGACAAACATGACTGTGTTGTAGATTGCCTCATTAGGTCAACTGTCATGGAAACGTTGACATGCACTTAAAAAATATCCTTTCATCAAAAATTCTGATCATCACCACCATCATCAGATCTTCTGAAACATCAATATCATACAATTCCCTCAAGAATTCACTTTGGTTTGCCCTAATTTTGGAGAGGAGCTTACTAATTGAATTCAACTCATGTCTGGGACCAGTGCCGTGTGGCGTATGTGAGCCAAGGAGGGTTGAGTTCCAGCAGCAGCCAGCGAGCAGGAGTCCCACGGGACTGTCTCTATCTCCGTACTTCCTGCAAATCTCTACACTGAGCAGCCTCTGCTTTGACAGTGATATATGATGTGCCTAAATACTCACACATTGTCTGCATTCACTGCCACAGTGAAGTTATTGCTGCTGAATAGGTCTTTGTGAGTTATTCTTTTTCTTATGCAATTAGGTCAACCCTGTGTGACTAGGAAACCCTGTGTGACTAGGAAACCCTGTGTGACTAGGAAACCCTGTGTGACTAGGAAACCCTGTGTGACTAGGAAACCCTGTGTGACTAGGAAACCCTGTGTGACTAGGAAACCCTGTGTGACTAGGAAACCCTGTGTGACTGACTAGGAAACCCTGTGTGACTAGGAAACCCTGTGTGACTAGGAAACCCTGTTTTGACTAGGAAACCCTGTGTGACTAGGAAACCCTGTGTGACTAGGAAACCCTGTGTGACTAGGAAACCCTGTGTGACTAGGAAACCCTGTTTTGACTAGGAAACCCTGTGTGACTAGGAAACCCTGTTTTGACTAGGAAACCCTGTGTGACTAGGAAACCCTGTGTGACTAGGAAACCCTGTGTGACTAGGAAACCCTGTTTTGACTAGGAAACCCTGTGTGACTAGGAAACCCTGTGTGACTAGGAAACCCTGTTTTGACTAGGAAACCCTGTGTGACTAGGAAACCCTGTGTGACTAGGAAACCCTGTGTGACTAGGAAACCCTGTGTGACTAGGAAACCCTGTGTGACTAGGAAACCCTGTTTTGACTAGGAAACCCTGTGTGACTAGGAAACCCTGTTTTGACTGAGTGAAGCTAAAACATGGGAGTAAAACCAACCTCAGGCACGGAGCAGTTTCTAAGCATTTCAGGTTCCTGCTAAACCAAATAATTCAACAGAAAGGATCTGTCATTCCTTTCTAAATTCCACCGTTATGTCAAAAGTAACAATGAACAATGCGTGTGGTTTCGAACCTGCAGAACAGTGTCAGTTTCCTTCACGGTAAATGTTTTATGCTTCTGATTCTGCTAAAGAATCATAGGAATTATTTTTGTTCTGGTTATTACAGGCCGACTATTAAGCAGTGTGAAACTGTACCTCGGTGCACTGGGCTCCAACTTCCCCCTACTGCAATGAAATCACAAATTACCTGCAACGAGGATGGAATATTAACTGGGCATCTCAATAGAAGGCAGGATAGTTCCTTGTCACTTGTCCAACAGGAACATAATAGACACAAGAGAGCCTGCTATACAGAGGGCACCACCATACAGTACAACACACATCCCACCAGTACTGTACTGTAGGTCTGCTGGTGGCCTGGGAGAAACCCACAGAGCCCACTGGGCTACTGCTGCAGCAGTACAGTACCTGCTGTGTCCATGACCTGGATGAGATGACATGATGGGCTATGGATCAGGCTTGAAGCGAGGCTGTTCTACTGTCTGCATTAGTCAGTCAGGGATAGAGCTGAACCCAGCTAGGAGAAACGGAGGGACAAAGACCAAGCCTGTTTTCCACTGTGACAAGCATCACTAGTGTTTCAATTGAGTATGTTCTTAGAGACATGCATTTTGAAATATGCCATATGCATTAATTAAAGCTTAATTTGAGGTGGTGATATAGTACCCGTATTAATATTAAGGATATAAACAAAGTGGTGGACAAGTCACATGCGGCTGTCTCACACTGAGCAAAAATATTTTGAATTTCAGCTCCAGGAGGGGAAAAAACTCAAGCCATACAAAATATGCATGATTGACCTCCTGAGAGCACCTGCAGCAGAGCAGTGAGCAGTGTGAATGTTTGCTCTCCCTCAGCGGCAGTTGTGCATGAATGGGTCCCAATCACAGAACACAGCATTATCTCCTCGCTTACCGTTCCTCTCTACAGCCTTAAACAACAGAACCATCTCCACACACTGCTACATGAATGCCGTTCTTTTATAATACAGTACACAGGAGAAGTGGTGTTAAAGTGGTCACGATCGCCCTGCCACCCCGCACCAGCACCTCTGCCACACACACACACACACACACACACACACACACACACACACACACACACACACACACACACACACACACACACACACACACACACACACACACACACACACACACACACACACACACACACACACACACACACACACACACACACAATTATCAAAGGCAAACAGAGCCAAGATCCTGAATGCCCTTTCTATCCCTATGTGTTGAGCCTTCAAAATAAGAACTTGTCATGTGCCAGAGTATTCCTGATAAACAATTCATATCACTGTCGGATCAATATACACTACGTGGTGTACAGCCTCACACAAAGACAACCTGAAGCTATGATGAGATGAGCAAAATCCTTCAGAAAATATTTCCCATTTTACGAGCTCTATGGTACATTTAAGGATAAAGTTTGGTGGACGTTAGAAAGCGTAATTGAATGGTAAAAAATCAGGAATTCAGTCAGGTACATAAAAAGCCTACATAACAAGGCAACATTGGCACCAGCAGCGGACCAAGGTTAGATTCACAGATATTTTAAATAAACCCAGTGCTGTGCCACGGCAGCAGTATATTTTTGATATCCCTCCAGTTGGACCATTTCAAAAAGCGTCTCCAGCAGCACTCTGTGTTGCCAAGAACGGAGGTTCATCTCACATCGACCTAATACTGAGCCTCAAACCCCGTAACTCTGAAACAAACTGCCTGCCTTCACAAGCTTTCATCCACTTCCAAAACACATACACAGACAGTAAACACAGTAAAGACCATGTCTCTCCATTTTCAGAGTTTTGCCCATGTGGGAACACGATAATAGATATTATATATCTTTCAGACAAATACAAAACCAATACAAACAACTGAATACGAATAGGGAACACAGAGCTGTGAGCTGAAGTGTCGCCTATTTGTTTGTGTTTGTAATTCCTTCTATCTAATAGCACTTCAGAGACTAGATGTAGTTGTTCTAACTGGCTCCCGGAGACCAGGTCTGGGCCAGGGGTTTGCAGGCCAAGGCATCCACTATAAGCATCATTCCACAAGAGAGACATTGCCAACCTGGCTAAACTGTCACAGAGAGCTAGCAACACCCTGGTCTGGCCAATGTGACAAGTGAAAAGCCCAGAAAGCTTCCTCAGTTTCTAATCTCCCCTGGCTGCCGGTGAGAGGAGGTTGCATATTCAGATGGAATTTAAACAAGGCATCATACTGTAAATATTAAAAAATGTTCCTCACCATGCTCCCTGCCGAGGAACCTGGGTGTGATATGAAATGCAGCCAACCTTCCACAGACATCTGCAGCGACGGACACATGGAGTCCCAGCCTCTATGCCAAGAGTCCCGAGGTTTTATAACTGCGGGCACTTTTTAGGGTCCCCCCCTCCCACGTTCCCTAGTGACAATCAGGCAGTCACCGGGATCAACACATGAAGGCAGTTGCTCCACTTAAGATCCGTCCCATTTTTCCACTTCTTGACATTAATAAATAAAGACTTTTAAAAAGTAGAAGATCCCCCCCCCCCACACACACCCACCAACACTCCAGAGAAGTCAATAATCAAAATAAACTTAATTAGCATGTTGATTGGCACACGGTGGCAGACAGCGACCATCCTCAGATACAGTGCATCTGATGAGCAGTGCAGAGGAACAGCATGTCAGGGACTGCCCCTCAGGACACAGAGGAAAAGTGGGGCAAGAATTTCTGCTCCAAAAGAACTCTCCCCACCCCCACTCTAGCAATGATTGCTTCAGAGAGGACCAGTCACTACCCAGCAGGGGTTCTGTTGGAAACTGTTGGGTTTGAGAGAGCAGCAAGCGCCACTCAAAACACAATGTGTCCAACCATGGAGAGCATTTCAGCATTAGTTAAAGAAGGGCCTGCTCTGTCTGCTCGGCCCAGAACAACTGTTACACACAAAAACAGTTATTCTTGAGACTGGGCTTAAAAAGTACTGGGGAGGAAACCTAAACTTTTATAACATGCTTATGCAACGCAGGCACTGATCGCACAAAAGCAAAACTATTATGCGGACGGATGAATGGAAACAACTTTGCAAACGACAAGTACAGCAGGGAAAAAAGAAAGGCCTGTGTTGAGTAAGAGAACAATCATGAGATTTAGATTTCACATCCATTACAACAAAACACAGGGCAGGTGAGTGAATTCTGGGTGATTTTAACATGGTGAAATGGTTTGAATGTGTAGCGGCCAGCTCAGGCTTGGATTGGACCGACGCTGGGCTCTCTCGTGGGCACTAATTGCAGCTCTAATGGAATGAATCGATGACAAATGGGGGCAGGAGAGCACACTTACAGCACAGTGGGATTTGAGATCTCCAGCAGACATCAGAGTGTGTTGGCAAACATGCCCCAAACTGTGTCTGCTCAGGCTTACAAAGCGGCAGTCTCAGATTGACAGATAATATAAACTGACATGCTTCAAAGTACTCTATCTTGAAAATGTTTGCCTTCACAAAACAAAAGGTGGGTCATAATTTAATGTTATTCATGATCATGTGATTCAGCATAATACATTTAGTAAATATCTACATTTGTCCAAAATAACAGAAAAATTATCATCCATGAATTACACATATATTTTACCAAGCATTAAACCCCTGCCTACTCATGTTTTGCTCTATTCCGTCTCAAAATATATATTTGACTCTATATCTGTTTTTGTATGCAGCTGTAGGAATACCCTGGTGTGACTGTCACTTTGTAACTGAGGGCATGCACTTAGTCATGACAAGATTTATTGACCATACTGATGCTAGCTTGGGGTTATGCCCCTTAAAACCCACTGCCACAAGCAGGGAAACCTGCTGAAAATAATTTGCTAAACAGTGGTTTAGGGGTCAGCAAAAACTCAGTCAGGCCATTAAGAATCACTTATGATTAAGAATCGCTTATGAATTCAAGGAAATGAAACTCTGAAGTAAAGAAAAAAATATTCTTCTTGGAAAAGTTAGCAGAACATTTGAATCTTGCGATCTGCATTTCGCAGCTACAGAGAGGAGAAGAAGCAGAAAGGAATAATGTGTAATAACTTGTGTTGTGCGTTAGCAGTACCACAACCCTTCAGGTTGCCAGCAGAGCCAGAGCCGTAGCAGCGTTGTCTGGCTCGCCCTGCCTCCCTCCCTCGCTCTCTCCCAGCCTCCCCTACCTCTCTCTCCCTGCCTCAGACAGCCAGCAGACCAGAGGCCTCATGCAAGCCTGGTCCGGCCCTTCACCTCCTGCCTGCCTGCCTAGCTGGTTGGCCTGCGACAGCTACAGTACAGTGCAGCAGCACACTGTGGAGCTCAGCCTGGCTCACTCCAGCTATCAGACCCTGTCAAAATCAACACCAGGAAAAGGTGCAACTTGAGCTGGGCACAAGAGCAGCTCTCCTCTCCTCAGGTGGAGGCTCACGGCTCAGAAATTAGCATGGCAAAGTGCCTCAACTCCAACTTTAGAAAACTATAGTGGAGTGCGTTTTTGTAAACAAACATTTCTTCCCTCATTTAGAACAGGGCTACTAGTGGTCAGAATTCAGAAGTTTCAGGTGTTTACAAATTAAAATGCACAGGAATTTATGAATTACTTGTGCATTCCAACTCAATGAAAGGAGCCGATCACTGCTGTTTTAAAAGAAACTGTTTCGCTTCATTAACGTGAATCTAAATACTACAAACAGCACTGATATCCTACTACCATAAAACAAGTCTGAATTCACCATTGTTCAAAACTTTTAAAGATGTGCATATGAGCAATTCAACAAACCATCTGGCTGCATAAACTAGGAGTTAAAACTACTAATCCTACATAATTACTCAACTTTATTACTTTTCACGTCACAATTGGTTTAGCATTTTAATTATTTCATTTGGATAATCTCAATGAATAAACCATAGGTGCATAGGCTCATTTTAACAAATCATAATTATATACTGTATATTTCAGTAAAAATATAATGTCACTATCTGAGACATCAATAAAGTCTTATAAAAAAATAAACTGGCAAAGGTATTGTTTAGTTTGAACTGCTACAATTCATATAAGGCAACTCCAAAAGCACACTAATAATACAACACCAGTATTATTACAAAGTTCAGTTACAATACTATTGAAATATACATTCAGTAAAACATATGGAACCTGTTGCATACAGCAACATGAGTAATTGTTTCTAATATTCTTTCTTCTCCTTCAGAAACCCTCCTTCAGAATAACAGTTTAGAACCATGCAACAATGTGTCTGTTTATTTTTTAAGAAAAGTACAATTTCCTCTGTAATTAAAACAAATCTTTAAACAGGGCTTTAAAATCCATTGCAGATCCCAAAGCCAAAGTAAATATGGCAGTTGTGTCCATCTGAAATGCCACATCAAGTCTCATATTCAATATACAGTATGCTGCCTTTTACTGAAAATCGACCTTAAAACACCCTTTGTCCTTGCTTGAGTTCTGCCAACTGGCAAGAAAACCCAAGCTCTTCCCTGGATTCCTCTTGCAGTGCATTTATTAACGGAAACTAAAGCACTATTTATGTCTTCAGCTATAAAAACAAGGTATATAGATTTTTTATCACGTTCCTTTATGTGAATTGAGTTAAGTGTAATTCCATTTGAAAATTAAATTTAAAAAACATTTGAATTTTACTGGTGAACTACATAGGTTTCTATGAAGACTTTATGGCTATGACTTATCATGTGTAAATGGATTCTAAAGACTATCAATAAATGGAAGAAAGGTTTTTCATATCTAGATCATTTTTAACCAAGTGAAACACATTCACCTACAGACTGAAACAGGTTCCTCAAATCTAACCATGGACTATTATAGGCCTACCTAGCAAGGTCATAGGCTACGTGGTTTCTCTCATGTAGGCCAGGCTGTCCCTTTCTTTGGATAGTTTTACATTCAAAGTGTATGAAATATTATCTCCTCAATTACAACTCAATTAAATGTTAATTGCATACTAGATGAAAAATACATTTTCTTCAACTAGATGCCAAAAAACGTTGTGTGTCAACCTGACTCAAAATAGGCCTGATCCTAATGCATGAAGCAAAAACAAAAGATTCCTCAACATCAGGTAAGAAATGTGCCTTTGACTTGTTCAATTGTAAATATTCTAAATAAATATCCTGACAGCAGACTGTGATAGCTGTTCTAAATACATATCCTGATAGCAGACTGTGATAGCTGTTCTAAATAAATATCCTGACAGCAGACTGTGATAGCTGTTCTAAATAAATATCCTGATAGCAGACTGTGATAGCTGTTCTAAATAAATATCCTGACAGCAGACTGTGATAGCTGTTCTAAATAAATATCCTGACAGCAGACTGTGATAGCTGTTCTAAATAAATATCCTGACAGCAGACTGTGATAGCTGTTCTAAATAAATATCCTGACAGCAGACTGTGATAGCTGTTCTAAATAAATATCCTGATAGCAGACTGTGATAGCTGTTCTAAATAAATATCCTGACAGCAGACTGTGATAGCTGTTCTAAATAAATATCCTGACAGCAGACTGTGATAGCTGTTCTAAATAAATATCCTGACAGCAGATTGTGATAGCTGTTCTAAATAAATATCCTGACAGCAGACTGTGATAGCTGTTCTAAATAAATATCCTGACAGCAGACTGTGATAGCTGTTCTAAATAAATATCCTGACAGCAAACTGTGATAGCTGTTCTAAATAAATATCCTGATAGCAGACTGTGATAGCTGTTCTAAATAAATATCCTGACAGCAGACTGTGATAGCTGTTCTAAATAAATATCCTGATAGCAGACTGTGATAGCTGTTCTAAATAAACATATAGACTATTTGGATACACAACTTTCCGCACTCCAAAATGTCACAAAACTCTTTAAGTGCAAACTACTCCATGACACAGGTAAAGAACACACACACACATACACACAAACACACACACACACAAACACACACACACACACACACACACACACACACACACACACACACACACACACACACACACACACACACACACACACACACACACACACACACATTATTTACAATGATTCTAAGCATTTAAATAATTAATCAGGACATCATTACTGAGCCGAAGTGCTCCAGGCCTGACCACAGTTCTTGGGGTGGTTTGTTGTCCCTCCTTAACTCAAATTAGAGTGGGATACTTTGTGGAGAACTCTCCATACACAGGGGTCGATAGCCGAACTTTTTCTGATACTTTAAGATGAAGAATTCTGATACTTCTGGCATGCACAGCTTGCCATCATGAGTCTTCATCGGTCACAGCTAATTCATTAAATGTTATTTTAGCCATACACTTCTCCAAAGTTAACTAACTTCATGAAAAGCTGGGACAAAAAAAACTGCTTTTAACATGAGTCAGCATAATGCTATTGAGTAAACTATAGCTGTGATAACAAAAAGACTGAAGTTAATATAGGCTGAGACTCAGGTTTCCACGTCTCCTTACCGACTGTGCCAACACTCATCCCGCCCTTTTCTAAACTGAAATATCATCTGCATTTCATAGCCACGTTCATTCCGTCAATACAGAAGCTCATGCATAATAACTCCCCAAAAAGTAAGCAAACGGAATAATTTACCTGAGTAAGACAGAGAGGAGAGTACATCATGATGAAAATGAACTTATATCGACTTGTCAGGTAGCAAAAGACAGACAAGTTAGTGAATCGTTCTTTTACAGTTCATCATCATCATCATCATCACCATAAACGCCTCCACCATCGCCTCAATTGACTTGCAGTTTACGTCCACTAAGGTGTTAGCCCTCCAAAAATGATGACACAGAAGAAAAGTTCAACTTAATAATCCTGAAAAATAAAAAGAGTAACTTTGAATAAAAATTGGGAAAGCTAGGAAATGAAAAAGCTCGGGCAATCTGTTCCATTTAGGAAATGGGGGGAGAAAAAGAATCAAAGAATGACAAAATGAAAAAGAGGGAGGAATGAAATGACGTTATGAAAATAGCCCATCCCCCCCAAAAGAACTTAAAGAAGCAGTAACCCTGATTCCCTGTGTCCAGCAATACCCGTTAAATCCACGAAACACAAAGTAATGCGTTTAGATCATCAGGAGCAACGCTGGAACGGATGGTCAGAAACAAAAATTGCAGAGGACTTTCTCTCACCCAAGCAAGAGCGTACACTCCCTCCCTCGCGAAGCATATCCCAGCATCGAGGACAGCGATGTTGCATGTGCGCTTGTGCCGTTTATTCAAAACGTGTCGTTGGCAAATTGCTGCGTAATATCGTACAAATTAACCATTGGAGTGCGTTGATGACAGTCTTGCATCACTGACACAATAGCCTGCACTCCCAAGTGGCCTCTCACGACTAACGTACAACACGAACTACACTTAATTGAGCTGTTATTACTGTAAATGTAACAGCTTTTCAAAATGTTCAGACTCGATAAGCTTCTGATAACGTGGATATCCTAATCATGCAATACCAATTCAGAAAACCAAGCTTCTGAATTAATCACCCGTAATCAACTGTTTTCTATAATCATGTCACACAGACATCTATACAAACTAATAATAAGCTATAAACGTATGTACATAAAAGCGCAAAGACGTCAGTGGTGAGCATACAGTTACTTTTCATTGAATTCAGACTTAACCTACTTGTATCCATTTCTACAGTATTGTATTTATTGTCAGATGTGACTTGACCACAAAACAAGTGGTCGGTGTAATGACAATAATATTTGGAGAACTATCCATGAAAAATGATCACGTTCTCTCTTTCAACTATATGGACACGTTCTGCTTTTGTAACTATGCACACAAAAAGTTGATTGTAAGGGACATATAAAGTGTAAGTATATCCCCATGTCATTACACACAAGAGTAGGCCTATACATGGACTCTCCATGTGGGCAGACGAGAGAAAAGGGACATACAAACTTTCTTCTTGGTTTACTTTGAATGAGTAGACCAGGTTATCTCCGGTAAAGCTAAGAAATCTATTCTGAGATCAGTCTGAAGGGACAATGTTGTCTGCATCAATATTGTTTTCACCTTGATCTGACAATACCGTGAAGTAATAATTGCATCCAAATCCATTAGCACAAGTTTGTCTATAGCAGTTCGGTGGTGTTGGTGGGTAAATCAACCTTCATGAAGTGAACTGCAGTTCAGACAAAATTGGCCATTTTGTTATCTATGACATCCAAAAATATAACGTCCTGAATATATTTATTTGATATTTCCAAAACGGCGGGCCAAATAAATTATATTGTTTTCACAAAAACTCTAAATATGCCAGTTGAGTGCACTTTCAAAAAACTCGCGAGTATGTGTGTTATAACCGCACTCGGACTGTACTGCATCCAGGGACGGAGCACCTCTGTCGGTCTACGGTTCAAATTCAAGCCGGCGCGCCTGAGGCTACGGCCATTTTCTGCTGAACAAACTAAACCCCGCACAGAGTCTATTGGCTTTGAACTTCAACTTGGCCTTCGACGTCCGGTACGGAATCTGCGTTGCCCCACTCAAACTGGCAAAACAACTAATACATTTCACTACGGGAGAAGTGCCAAAACGCTTTGCAGACGATCTTAATCATTATGCGCTGGTGTAACAAATATACAGTATGTCTGCATTTTTAGCCTTTCCAACGAACGTTCCGCTTGGCTAAAAACCAACAAGAAAATGAGTAGCCCAACTGCTGAGAAACAAAGGAGCAGAACATCAAAATACAGCTCTACGCTATTATCGTAATTGGATTTTACAAAGTGCACACAACTCGTGATCATTCTCGCCTTGCGTCTGTTGGAACATGGACAAATATTGATTAAATTGATTTGTTAACGTACCATTTCAAAGCGAAACTGCCAACCCCCCAGAAAAGTTCTAGTTTATGCAGCACCACGGTTCAGCGCCTGGTCATCTCGTTGACGGGGTTCTATTATTATTCCATATCCATTTATCCGCGAACAGAGGTAATCCGTGGTCTTCCGAGGGGAGACTACACCGCACAGAGATCAATCAGAAACGTCCCACGCGAAGTCTGCAGCTTCAACCCCAGCAGAATCCTCGCTACAAGGTACAATAGAACAAAATAAAGATTTTAATATAATAATATTACAGCTACGATTTCGGGCAGAAACTGCTAACTGTAAACTGCTTGATGGTGTCGTAATGTATCGTGCTGTTGTTGGTTGTCTATCTTTAAATTACAGAACTGAGTCTTCGGTCTCATTGCTTTGCAGCATTGTACACATAGATGTCCTTAGTTATGATGGTACCAATGCTTCGTATGATCACGGATGTCCTTAAAGACGGCCCGAACGATGGGCTAATAGGAGATCTTACAGTCGTCTCGGAGAAAGAATATATGAACACGAAGGTGGTGTGTGTGTCTGTGTGCGCGGATGTGTGTGTGCGAGAGAGGGAGTGTGTGTGGCTTGGGGCATTGTATTAGGGTGGCACTTGATGCCGTAGTTCATAAAAGGCAAAAAGACAACTATTTACCCACTGTGAGCCGCTATTACAAAACATGTCATCTCTGATAGATATACAATGAAATTGTTCTTCCTCTCAAGTTTGGAACATGGCTATACTTCTCTCTCTCTCTCTGTGTGTGTGTGTGTGTGTGTGTGTGTGTGTGTGTGTGTGTGTGTGTGTGTGTGTGTGTGTGTGTGTGTGTGTGTGTGTGTGTGTGTGTGATTTCAGAATTATATCCCCAGCTTTTGGTCCTTCTGTAGCTCAGTTGGTAGAGCATGGCGCTTGTAACGCCAGGGTAGTGGGTTCGATTCCCGGGACCACCCATACGTAGAATGTATGCACACATGACTGTAAGTCGCTTTGGATAAAAGCGTCTGCTAAATGGCATATATATATATATATTTTTTTTTTTATTACACTGGTGTAAACAATTCAATTCAATGTATTTCCTGGGGGGGAACCTCATGGTTTAGAAAGCTGTCAAAGTTTCAGGTGTTGTCAAATCTGCCATTGCCTTTTACCCCACTTTGCTCACACACTTTTCAAGAGAGCAGCAGGGAACTTGACCACAGTCGGTTGTGCGTAAACCCTCAAGGAAAATACATCTCAAGTTTGCTATAGCCTACTATTATACTAACATTCCAAACAGAAGATGTTTTGATAATTTATTAATGAGTAGCCTATTTATAATTCATTCATAGCCTAGTCGTTTTGCTATTGATATTCACTTTCATAAATGTAGAAGTATTCTTATAACGTTACTTTTTCACGGAATTAACCCCGCGTCTCCAACTGGTTTCTGCAGCTTCATATTGGAAACGTTAAAAAAAGTTTTACCAATATTCTTCAACAATCACGAAAGTATGTGGCTTATGACATGTTATAACTGAAAACATTTAGGAATGTCATACTTGAGTTTATAAGAGTGACATTCCCAAATAATAACCCAGTGTGTTCACCTGCGTTCTGCGTTTGAATTCATTAGGCCTAAAGCGATTGAAAACTGTAGGCCATGTGCACATTTAAAAACATCATAAAGCAGTATATATATTGCATAATTCTAGAAATTAGTGATAATTGACCTACATGAATATGCATTCTTTAGTTGAAGAATTCGTTTTTTATTGCAATTATATAACTAGGTTCTAAGAGATGTGTAGCTTGCATGCGAGACCATTTTGTCGCTACCTATCTTAAACTGAACTAATTATTTTTAGTACTAGCAATTACATCCCCTTTGTATAGGCAATTACTTGATTATTTTTCTCTTTCGATTTAACTTCACTGTTCAAATGTGAAATGGCCCTTTCATTAGAATCGTAATATAACAATTTGATTAAGAATATTAAGGTCTTATCTGGGGTAGGAACTTGATTACGCAATGGATAATACACCTGTTTGAATTGAAGTCTCAGGTTTGCATTTTAACAGTCAAACGAATCATGCAAAATCCATACAGGAGTATTTAATATGAGACAAAAATCCATTCAATAGTGAGTGTGAGATTGTGTTCTCTGACTTTGATTGCACCTTTTATTTGCTAATGACGCAATAGCCTAATGTTTGATAGTTAGATCTAAGCCGAAACAAGGCTTTTCATTATGTTCTGTTTTTTGAAAATGCAGGTTTATGCAACTGAAGGCATTCATTTTTATAACATATACTCATGGGAAAAATATGTTTTAACCCTTCAAATGCTAAAACAAATGTTTTACTTGTTGCTCACTTCTTGGATGACGTTAATAAAAAAAAATCGATTGGGGTCCATGCCTTGTGTATTTCACCACAGTGTACTGGGTAGGCCTATTTGAATTGAATATGGCTATTTGCAATTGACGGTTCCAACATGCATTGTACAATATATTCATGGATTTGATTTTCAAATAACCATAAATATATCATTTGAAGACTAAATATAAACCTTTTTTCCTAAACTGGTGATATGAGAGTAGGCTATTTATATGAAACAAACAATACTATGTCTAAAATGTCACACTGCTTTGACAATAAACTCAATGTCTTCTAATAACATTTTTGAAGAAGGCTAAATTGTATTTCTCCTGACATGGATTTAAAATACAAAATAATTTCCAGGTTACCAATAATTATGAGGTCTTTTACATTACACTGTGAGATCAATTATATATTTTTGTTTATTTGTGGTTGGTTGTTGATACTTTTTAGTTCTGAAGTCCAGTAATTGTTCATTCTAAGCCCCTTAGCAGGAGTATTGGAAATGTTATAAAATGTTTATGATAGTTTTGGACAGGACCACAAGAACCTTCATTAAACAGTAAACAAAATTAGAAATACAATTATCTTGTATTGATTAGAAAGCCTCTGGCCAAACACATGTTCTTGCTTGGAAGAGTTTGTTCAACTCTAGCCTCTATGGAATGACATCAGAATAACAAATGCAACAGGTTTTGGCTATAGCTGCATGCGGAAATGTCTAATTAACCATCGGGAAACATTCACTGATCCATGGATGCATGAATCAAAAGAGGAGAAAGAGAAAGTACAATACTGATAACCTCAGCAGAACTACTTGGGATTGGTCACTCTTTTGTTTCTTTTACCTTGGGATTTCTTAAAAAACAGATGTCTGGTAGTTATTTTATGATTTCTAATCTGTAGCCTAAATTATAATGAAATTATTAGAAAATCAAACTGAAGAAATCTTGCAGACAGGATTTAAACATTGCTTTTGTCATTTAGTTTGAATGAGTTTTCAATATGAAACCATGTGGTGCAAACGTCATACAATCTCCCGCCATTATGCTATTGTGCATCATAAAGTTGTTTTTAAAATGTAAATGATTGATTTCATAAAGTCGGCCTTGTCAGGCTAATTTATAACTACATCTTCTCATGGTGTAGGCCTGATATAGACTCAATTGTGTGGGTAGTAGGCCTACATAAATATAGCCTAAGGTATCATGAATACTTGATTGGAACATTCCAAAGTATATTTCCTTTATTAATCAAATATGTATGCTACTGAAATCTCAGATTAGGATTTGGCCCATCAGGAGGCATTATACAGATTTTTAAAAATGTTTTACATTTTTATCATGAAAAGTGAAGAACAAATACATAGTCTTATAAAGCAGTGTGGGTCTGTGGGACCACTCACAGTAAAATACTATGGGTTGGACCAAAAATATATATATCCCATGTTTCATGAGCTGATATTAAAAAAAGATCCCAGAATTTGTCCATACACACAAAAAGTTTATTTCTCTCAAATTTTGTGCACAGATTTGTTTACATCCTTGTTAGTGAACATTTCTCCTTGCCAAGATAATCCATCCACCTGACAAGTGTGACATATCAAGATTAAACAGCATGATAATTACACAGGTGCACCTTGTACTGGGGACAATAAAAGGCCATTTTAAAATGAAAAAAAAAAAAAATTGTAAAAAATTATTTTAGCCCTTTTTTCTCCCCAATTTCATGGTATCCAATTGTTGTAGTAACTACTATCTTGTCTCATCGCTACAACTCCCGTACGGGCTCGGGAGAGACGAAGGTTGAAAGTCATGCGTCCTCCGATACACAACCAGCCATACTGCTTCTTAACACAGCGCGCATCTAACCCGGAAGCCAGCCGCACCACACCGTGCACCTGGCAACTTTGATTAGCGCGCACTGCATCCGGCCCGCCACAGGAGTAGCTGGTGCGTGATGAGACAAGGACATCCCTACCAACCAAGCCCTCCCTAACCCGGACGACGCTAGGCCAATTGTGTGTCGCCCCACGGACCAGTCGCGGCCGGTTAGGACAGAGCCTGGGCGCGAACCCAGGGACTCTGGCGCTGCAGTACAGCACCCTTAACCACTGCGCCACCCGGGAGGCCCTGCTACCAGATAATTTAATGTTCATTTCTCTACCATGAGCCGCCTCCAATGCTGTTTTAGAGAATTTGTCAGTACGTCCAACCGGCCTCACAACCTCTGACCACTTGTGTAACCACGCCAGCCCAGGACCACATCCGGCTTCTTCACCCTCGGGATCATTTTGAGACCAGCCACACGGACAGCTGATAAAACTGAGGAGTATTTCTGTCTGTAATAAAGCTCTTTTGTGGGGAAAACTAATTCTGATTGGCTGGGCTTGGCTTGGCTCCCCAGTGGGTGAGCCGATGCCCTCCCAGGCTCACCATGTAGGCCGTCATTGTAAATAAGAATTTGTTCTTAACTGACTTGCCTAGTTAAATAAATAAAAATGTAATGTTATAAATGGCTGCGCCCCTACCCAGTCATGTGAAATCCATAGATTAAGGCCTAATGAATTTATTTCAATTGAAGGCCCAAAAGATTGTCAAAGACTCCAGTCACCCAAGTCATAGAATGTTCTCTCTGCTACCCGCACGGCAAGCGGTACCGGAACGCCAACACTACTCACTGTTTATTATCTATGCATAGTCACTTTACCCCTACCTACCTCAACTAACCTGTATCACCGCACATTGCCTTGGTTTTTTAATTTGAATTTTATTTTACTAGGCAAGTCAGTTAAGAACAAATTCTTATTTTCAATGACGGCCTAGGAACAGTGGGTTAACTGCCTGTTCAGGGGCAGAACGACAGATTTGTACCTTGTCAGCTCGGGGATTCAAACTTGCAACCTTTCGGTTACTAGTCCACCGCTCTAACCACTAGGCTACCCTACCGGTATACCCTGTATATAGCCTCGTTATTGTTATTTTATTGTGTTACTTACATTTTTTTTTACTTTAGTTTATTTAGTAAATATTTTCATAACTCTATTTCTTGAACTGCATTGTTGGTTAAGGGCTTGTAAGTAAGAATTTCATGGTAAGGACTACATCTGTTGTATTTGGTGACAAATACAATTTGATTTGATTTCCTTATATGAACTGTAACTGTATGTTGCATTTATATTTATATTTTTGTTCAGTCTACAGTACATGTCATGTTCTGCAACAAATATTGATGTTGGAGAATAGCATCCTCTATCACCTGTAAAAATAGGACTTGACAATGTCAAGCATACATTTGTTAGTAGACTCTATTTGCAAGATGCAGAGAGGAAATTTTATGAAATCATTAAATGAGAGCAAAACCCCATCTTGATGAAATACTACATACATTACTAAGTCAAGAACTACTTATGTTACCACTTGCTTACACAATGCAATTCCTGAGATTCATTCACTTATGGTCAAATGAACTTGCAGATTCATGATGTGTCTAACCCACCTTTGGTCATTTGCTCTTCTCATCCATAGGCCACTGAGTTTGGTGGAGTAAGCTGTCTTGGCATGCCATCTGACCTTACCACAGGAAGGCTGTGCTGGAGCGAGTGGGAAAGACATGATCCCACCGTTCAATGTGAATTAAAGGGTTCCTGTAAAAATCTACAGCTAAAAAGGTGTATTTCCTAAAGACAGAGGAGTGAGAGCCAGGACTCGCGCTATGACATCAACTGACAATGAAAGTAGTATTTCAAACCTCAAAACTATGACAAGGGCCTTGCATGTCATCTTTACGTAAGTGAACAGGATGCATGCAAAAGCATACAGATATGCTGAACTCAATGGAAAAGTGAGTGAAGTGTAATGTTTGACATGAATAAAGGTCTCCTGAAGAGGGCAGTACCAGAGTGTGTTTCATGGAGTTGCCTGGTAGTCAGCATTCTGTCTCACTGCTTTATGAACCTTACAGTGATGCACACTTTGCAATGCTGAAATTCTAAAGGCTATACATCAAAATGATAAGAAACTACACTACATGACCAAAAGTATGTGGACACCTGCTCGAACATCTCGTTCCAAAACCATCGGCATTAATATGGAGTTGGTCCCCCCTTTGCTGCTATAACAACCAGCCACTCTTCAGGGAAGGCATTCTAGTAGATGTTGGAACATTTCTGTGAGGACTTGCTTCCATTCAGCCACAAGGTCATTAGTAAGGTCAGGCACGGATGTTGGGCAATTAGGCTTGGTTTGCAGGCGGCGTTCTAATTCATCCCAAAGGTCTTCGATGGGGTTGATTTCAGGTCTCTGTGCAGGCCTGTCAAGTTCTTCCACACCAGTCTCAACAAACCATTTCTGTATGGACCTTGCTTTGTGCACTGGGGCATTGTCATGCTGAAACAGAAAAGGGCCTCCCCCAAACTGTTGCCACAAAGTTAGAATCACATAATCATCTAGAATGACATTGTATGCTGTAGTGTTAAGATTTCCCTTCCCTGGTACTAAGGGGCCTAGCCCAAACCATGAAAAACAGCCTCAGACCATTATTCATCTTCCACCAAACTTTACAGTTGTTACTATGCATTCGGGCAGGTAGTGTTCTCCTGGCATCCGCCAAACCCAGATTTGTCCGTTGGACTGCCAATTGGTGAAGCGTGATTCATCACTCCAGAGAAAGAGTTTCCAATGCTCCAGAGTCCAATGGTGGCAAGCTTTACACCACTCCACTCTGCATTGAGCATGGTGACCTTAGGTTTGTTTGCGGCTGCTCAACCATGGAAACCCATTTCATGAAGCTCCCGATGAACAGCTTGTGCTGACGTTGCTTCCAGGGGCAGTTTGGAACTCAGTAGTGAGTGTTGCAACTGATGACAGACAATTTTTACATGCGTGGTCCGTTCTGTGAGCTTGTGTGGCCTACCACTTCGCTGCTGAGCCATTGTTGCTCCTAGATGTTTCCATTTCACAATAACAGCAGAGTTGACCGCAGCTGCTCTAGTAGGGCAGAGACATTTGACAAACTGACTTGTTCGAAAGGTGGAATCTATGACGGTGCAACATTGAAAGTCACAGAGCTATTCAGTAAGGCCATTCTACTGCCAATGTTTGTCTATGGAGATTGCATGGCCGTGTGCTCAATTTTATACACCGGTCAGCAACTTGTGTGGCTGAAAAAGCCAAAATCACTAATTTGTAGGGTTGTCCACATCATTTTGTACAGTATATATATATGTATATACAGTATATCACAAAAGTGAGTACACCCCTCACATATATTTGAGTATATCTTTTCATGTGACAACACTGAAGAAATTACACTTTGTCAAGTAGTGAGTGTACAGCTTGTATAACAGTGTAAATGTGCTGTCCCCTCAAAATAACTCAACACACAGCCATTCATGTCTAAACCGCTGGCAACAAAAGTGAGTACACCCCTAAGACTCAGACTCGGTAGCCTCGGTTTTCCTGATGACTGCCTTGCCTGGTTCACCAACTACTTTGCAGACAGAGTTCAGTGTGTCAAATCGGAGGGCATGCTGTCCGGTCCTCTGGCAGTCTCTATGGGGGTGCCACAGGGTTCAATTCTCGGGCCGACTCTTTTCTCTGTATATATCAATGATGTTGCTCTTGCTGCGGGCGATTCCCTGATCTACCTCTACGCAGACGACACCATTCTGTATACCTCCGGCCCGTCCTTGGACACTGTGCTATCTAACCTCCAAACGAGCTTCAACGCGATACAACACTCCTTCCGTGGCCTCCAACTGCTCTTAAACGCTAGTAAAACCAATGCTTTTCAACCGTTCGCTGCCTGCACCCGCACGCCCGACTAGCATCACCACCCTGGATGGTTCCGACCTAGAATATGTGGACATCTATAAGTACCTAGGTGTCTGGCTAGACTGTAAATACTCATATCAAACATCTCCAATCTAAAATCAAATCTAGAGTCGGCTTTCTATTCCGCAAAACAAAGCCTCCTTCACTCACGCCGCCAAACTTACCCTAGTAAAACTGACTATCCTACCGATCCTTGACTTCGGCGATGTCATCTGCAAAATAGCTTCCAACACTCTACTCAGCAAACTGGATGCAGTTTATCACAGTGCCATCCGTTTTGTTACTAAAGCACCTTATACCACCCACCACTGCGAATTGTAGTCGACTGGCCCTCGCTACATATTCGTCGCCAGACCCACTGGCTCCAGGTCATCTACAAGTCCATGCTAGGTAAAGCTCCGCCTTATCTCAGTTCACTGGTCACGATGGCAACACCCATCCGTAGCACGCGCTCCAGCAAGTGTATCTCACTGATCATCCCTAAAGCCAACACCTCATTTGGCCACCTTTCGTTCCAGTTCTCTGCTGCCTGTGACTGGAACGAATTGCAAAAATCGCTGAAGTTGGATACTTTTATCTCCCTCACCAACTTCAAACATCTGCTATCTGAGCAGCTAACCGATCGCTGCAGCTGTACATAGTCTATCGGTAAATAGCCCACCCAATTTTACCTACCTCATCCCCATACTGTTTTTATTTATTTACTTTTCTGCTCTTTTGCACACCAATATCTCTACCTGTACATGACCATCTGATCATTTATCACTCCAGTGTTAATCTGCAAAATTGTAATTATTTGCCTACCTCCTCATGCCTTTTGCACACAATGTATATAGACTCTCATTTTTTCTACTGTGTTATTGACTTTTTAATTATTTACTCCATGTGTAACTCTGTGTTTTCTGTTCACACTGCTATGCTTTATCTTGGCCAGGTCGCAGTTGCAAATGAGAACTTGTTCTCAACTAGCCTACCTGGTTAAATAAAGGTGAAATAAAATGTAAATAAATAAAAGTGATAATGTCCAAATTGGACCCAATTAGCCATTTTCCCTCCCCGGTGACATGTGACTCGTTAGTGTTACAAGGTCTCAGGTGTGAATGGGGAGCAGGTGTGTTAAATTTGGTGTCATCGCTCTCACACTCCCTCATACTGACTGGTCACTGGAAGTTCAACATGGCACCTCATGGCAAAGAACACTGAGGATCTGAAAAAAAGAATTGTTGCTCTACATAAAGATGGCCTGGGCTATAAGAAGATTGCCAAGTCCCTGAAACTGAGCTGCAGCACGGTGGCCAAGACCATACAACGGTTTAACTGGACAGGTTCCACTCAGAACAGGCCTCGCCATGGTCGACCAAAGAAGTTGAGTGCACGTGCTCAGCGTCATATCCAGAGGTTGTCTTTGGGAAATAGACGTATGAGTGCTGCCAGCATTGCTGCAGAGGTTGAAGGGGTCGGGGGTCAGCCTGTCAGTGCACAGACCATACGCCGTACACTGCATCAAATTGGTCTGCATGGCTGTCGTCCCAGAAGGAAGCCTCTTCTAAAGATGATGCACAAGAAAGCCCACAAACAGTTTGCTGAAGACAAGCAGACTAAGGGCATGGATTACTGGAACCATGTCCTGTGGTCTGATGAGACCAAGATAAACTTATTTGGTTCAGATGGTGTCAAGCGTGTGTGGCGGCAACCAGGTGAGGAGTACAAAGACAAGTGAGTCTTGCCTACAGTCAAGCATGGTGGTGGGAGTGTCATGGTCTGGGGCTGCATGAGTGCTGCCGACACTGGGGAGCTACAGTTCATTGAGGGAACCATGAATGCCAACATGTACTGTGACATACTGAAGCAGAGCATGATCCCCTCCCTTCGGAGACTGGGCCGCAGGGCAGTATTCCAACATGATAACGACCCCAAACACACCTCCAAGACGACCACTGCCTTGCTAAAGAAGCTGAGGGTAAAGGTGATGGACTGGCCAAGCATGTCTCCAGACCTAAACCCTATTGAGCATCTTTGGGGCATCCTCAAATGGAAGGTGGAGGAATGTAAGGTCTCTAACATCCACCAGCTCTGTGATGTCGTCATGGAGGAGTGGAAGAGGACTCCAGTGGCAACCTGTGAAGCTCCATGCCCACGAGGGTTAAGGCAGTGCTGGAAAATAAATGATGGTGGCCACACAAAATACACTTTGGGCCCAATTTGGACATTTTCACTTTGGGGTGTACTCACTTTTGTTGCCAGCGGTTTAGACATTAATGGCTGCGTGTTGAGTTATTTTGAGGGGGCAGCAAATGTACACTGTTATACAAGCTGTACACTCACTACTTTACATTGTAGCAAAGTGTAATTTATTCAGTGTTGTCACATGAAAAGATATACTCAAATATTTACAAAAATGTGAGGGGTGTACTCACTTTTGTGATATATTGTATAAATATATATATATATGGGTTTAAGTCAACAGTGTTAGATATATACTTTATAGTATTTCTAAGTGGAATCTAAGAGCATTGTTCTTATATCTATGAGTGATATATTCAAGTATTTCTGTGCATACATAAAACTAGAACTGTTGTAGAACTTTTGACTGTGCTTCATGGTGAACTACTCCAGATGCTGGCAAGCAGAGGTACTACAACAGCTTTTGTTTAGTTTAGAAAAGCAGATAACCATCAATTGGCAGCAAACAAAGAGTAGGCCTACTTATAGGCTACACAGATTTCTGTGTGGTGTAATTAATGAATGAAGTGGTTTGATATCTGTATAATGTAGCACTTTTTATCCCCTGCACAAACAGCCTGCAGATGTTATAGATAATTAAATAACCAACCTACAATCACATCTACAAGCTGTAAAATAATCAAATAATTCCCCGGGGATGGGGTCATTGCCTCAGGGAGTCCAACTATCGTACATAGCATTCAGTTTGATGCTTATGCCACTTGACAGGTGGTTTAGTGTAGGGTACTCAGGTAGCTCATGAGTGAGAACACATGTCAGTGGGTCTATGTGTCATACAACTGTAGAACAGCACACACAATAGAAGGCTTTCTGTTACTGACCTGTTGTCTCCAATGCAAAACTCTGCAGAATGAGATTCGCCTCGCTTTCCAAAACATAAGCTAGATGAAAGTAGAAAAAGGAGAAAAGTTCTGGAAACTCTTTCCAAATTGGACCAATACTTGCCAAGATGCAGAGTGCCAAGACCTCTCTCCTTTTCAGTGAAAGTAACTGTTTTACTACGTTCAGCCTCTGAATGCTTACTAAGAGAAAATTGTGCATAATTTCCCCAATTTGGACCATTTGTGGCACATTACAGTCATCTTCAGTGAGCCAAACCATTCCATTAAAAACTAAATGGTTCAAGTCAAGCAGCCTTTGTTTTATATATAAATGTTTTTGATTCTGCAACCCCACAGTAACTTTTATTTTTTAGACAATGTGGGTGCAGAGGGTCAGTAAGGGTCATATGTACTCTCGTTGCACAAAAAAAACATATTCCTTCCTGCTTGGGAACATGACAGACAGTAAGGTGTAGATGCTCTCTCTAAGTACTTATATATGCAACTTGAGGAAGGTGGGAGAAGATTTAGTCAGATTTAGAAGGACTAAAGCGACTGACATGGTATTGGAAGTTCCTGGATATACAGTGTCTCGCTGGTGTTGGGCCAGCAAGAAATACAGTGGACAAGCCTGAAATCCTCCAAACCAGAGAGATGTGGATGAGAGACCATCAATGGAGGGGAACTTCAGACCTGCTGCCGGCAGGGAGACGCACTACATCGTCCACTGGTGTGGTCCCGGTATTGACAAGAACCAACGTAAACAACCAGAACTTCAAAGAAATGGGAGCTTGTCCAACTAGGAAAAGATGATTAAAAGAAATCTGTCATTAACCAGGTTTCCATCCAACTATTTCATGCAGATTCATTACCTGGCGCATAGACCTAAAATAAAAAGACTAGGCTGACGGAAACACAAAATCTCTGTACAATTTCATGGATGTCGACAGACAATTTGTTAGTTCAACATAGCGGGATCTTTTTGTGTCTGTAAAATTAATTATGTGAGAAATGTCGGTGGAATGGTCTCTATGCGCAAATATTAATATGATAATCATTGAAGTAAACTTGTGTCACGCAATGCCATGATACGTTGTAGGCCTACCACCACGATGTAGAAAATCATGAAAAGTTTAAAGGCAGATGAAATAGGTTATGAACTTCACAAGGTATTTAAGTGCACGGTGATCATGCAAATTTCCAATAGGCTAAATATCAAGGGTAGGCTATTATTTGAAAGCTGGTGACATGATGATCAGTGCTTAGCTGCCAATTATAATGATCATGCTCTTGTCCATATCTCATCATATAACCCATGCCCGTCCACTTTATCAGCAAACTCTTGTCTAGAGCTTGCGCCAAAACCAGTTTGGGCAAGTTAGCTCTTTATCACAACAGTTTTTGTGACAAAAACCATTGGTCAATGGAAACCCGTTTATTTAAGTTTTCTGTTCGTTACACAGGAACTTAACTGCAAAAGTGATTTTTATGTACAATACGTCATCACACACAGCCTATGATCAAGTTTGCTGGAAACGCACCTCTGGTGGGAAAATGTGCATATTGTTTTTATGCAGATTTTGTTATCATATTCGCATGAAAATCTGTCACCAATTGGATGGAAACCTAGCTTTTGTCAGTAGAGTGAAAGTGTTCAGGATTGGACTGGAACACCAGGACAGCTTTTGAGAGGGAACTATCTACATTATCTTCTGAAGGAACTGACATAAATCACTTCAAAGAGTGAAAAAGTTACACAACCTACAGTCTTGAAGTGATGATCTGTAAACGGTGGAGGTGGAAAGGGTGGTACAAAAGCTGAGGGGAGAGATCCAAATAGCTATGCAGGGCATGAGCCGAAAGCATAAAAGCATGACAATTTGTAAAAACAATGAATTGTCCCATGAGGTGTTGTAACCCTGACCAAGGAAACTACTGGGCCAGATAAAACTCTCTATCCTGCAAAAGGGTTGGAAGCAGCTGCAACTGACCTGATAAGGTACAGTAAGTATATGGACAGAACAAGGTTGAGATGGGTATGTATAATACGCCTGAATCATGTTAAAATACCTAGAGTATAAATGCAGATAGTGCTCAAAACGACCCTCTTTAAAGGCTAAAGGCATCTTTAAAACAGTATCAGCAAAAATGTAAATGACAATGAAAAGAGCAGTGTCAACCCTCCTTGTGATAATAATTGAGGGTGCTTGGTACAAAATAAACATCGGAGTGCTTTTAATTTAATAATATATGCTACTTAGCAGATTCTTTCATCCAAAGCAATTTACAGTTATGCAAGCATACATTTTACGTATGTGTGGTCCCGGGGATTGAACCCACGCGCCATGCTCTACCAACTGTGCTACAAAAGGACCACAAAGTAGGCTTATTCAGCTCCCTTTCCCAGAATCACACCACATCAATTTGCATAATGTAGAAGTTTAATTTATCATGATCCAAATCCCCTTGGAGACAAAACTAATGGCTATTAGAAAATGATTACTCTGCAGTAATTTGGCACTGATTATCCTGTAATAAGCTAATGTACGTATTAGGTACAGCCAATCCAAGGGTTTTCATTAGGTACTGATGTTAGTTCATGTCAAGGCCTGTTATTACATAATTGTAAATCTACAATTCAAACCTTTGCTTACCGCACAGAAATACAATAAAAGGACAAAATGAGTAAGAATTGTACTGTTGACTTGAGTAATTAGAAATATGGATGACTTTGGAAAAGTGAGTTGCTAGAAATCTACTTTTAGAGAGAACAATGGGAGATAAAGGTGTGTGTCAAGTAGACTGAGTTATTTCACAAGACAGCTTTGGAAGCTTTATGTAATTATTCTCCTACCAAGGACCTGTAAGGTTATGTGGGGCCATGCAGTACATTATAAACTGGGTGGTTTGAGCCATGAATTCTGATTGGATGAAGGCCATGGCATACATTTACATTTAAGTCATTTAGCAGACACTCTTATCCAGAGCGACTTACAAATTGGTGCATTCACCTTATGACATCCAGTGGAACAGCCACTTTACAATAGTGCATCTAAATCTTTTAAGGGGGGTGAGAAGGATTACTTTATCCTATCCTAGGTATTCCTTAAAGAGGTGGGGTTTCAGGTGTCTCCGGAAGGTGGTGATTGACTCCGCTGTCCTGGCGTCGTGAGGGAGTGTGTTCCACCATTGGGGAGCCAGAGCAGCGAACAGTTTTGACTGGGCTGAGCGGGAACTGTACTTCCTCAGTGGTAGGGAGGCGAGCAGGCCAGAGGTGGATGAACGCAGTGCCCTTGTTTGGGTGTAGGGCCTGATCAGAGCCTGGAGGTACTGAGGTGCCGTTCCCCTCACAGCTCCGTAGGCAAGCACCATGGTCTTGTAGCGGATGCGAGCTTCAACTGGAAGCCAGTGGAGAGAGCGGAGGAGCGGGGTGACGTGAGAGAACTTGGGAAGGTTGAACACCAGACGGGCTGCGGCATTCTGGATGAGTTGTAGGGGTTTAATGGCACAGGCAGGGAGCCCAGCCAACAGCGAGTTGCAGTAATCCAGACGGGAGATGACAAGTGCCTGGATTAGGACCTGCGCCGCTTCCTGTGTGAGGCAGGGTCGTACTCTGCGGATGTTGTAGAGCATGAACCTACAGGAACGGGACACCGCCTTGATGTTAGTTGAGAACGACAGGGTGTTGTCCAGGATCACGCCAAGGTTCTTAGCGCTCTGGGAGGAGGACACAATGGAGTTGTCAACCGTGATGGCATACCATGGGTATGACAAAACATTTAGTTTTACTGCTCTAATTACGTTGGTAACCAGTTTATAATAGCAATAAGACTCCTCGGGGGTTTGTGATATATGGCTAATACATCCAGGCACTCCGCGTTGCCTCGCCCCTAAGAACAGCCGTTAGCCGTGGTATATTGGCCATATACCACACCTCCTCGGGCCTTATTGCTTAAGTATAAACTAGCACGTCTGGCTCTATGAGTTGGACCCGAAGTGCAAGTGCTGACTAGCCTGGAAGACTCACACAGCAGTCTCACAACACACAAGGTCTTGTTTCTGTACATATCTTGTCATCCCTTTTTCGATTTCACCTGAACTGGGCATTTCTCGCAAATCTGTGAACAAAAGTGATGGTCCCTTAATCAAATAGTTAGATTATCACACAAACTCGTGATAGGTCATATTACTTTCTGATGTAATTCTATATTCCACATGAACTAATGCTATTTTCTTCTCTAATCTAATGCTTGTATATCAATGTTTAGGTTGTTTAACTTAATCTTTATTGCAGCTCTGTAAAAATAAAATAAAATAAATTCAGTCATGTCACCGTGCCAAGAAACAAAATGCAATAAAATCAAGACAAATGTGCAATTGACGTCATGTGCAAATGTTTTTGCTGTAATGTCTTTTATCTAACTAAACTTTAAAATGTATTGTCTGTGGTCCTCTGTGATCTCTGCTCTCTGTTCCAACGTAAAAGGCTGAAAGTTAAAGCGCAGGACGTCCATATGTCAAATCTACAGCGGGACCAACCAGTTACTGCATGAAAAACAACGTCTACGGGTCTGGGACTGAGCAGAACTGAGAGTTCATACCATTCTATCAGTAGATAACAAAAAAGTGCACGATAATAAACCAAAAGCAAATTCAGTATTTTGGAAGCAAATAGTCATGAAATTAGTCTACCAAGAAATAAACAAACTGTAATTAAAAAATGTCAGGACATTCAGTGACTATCTAGTGACACCTACTGTTGAGTCTCCACTCTAGACTCAGAAATATGATCTGAAAAAAAGAAGAGGTTCATTACCACCCTCTACTGGTGATGAAATATCTAATTACAACGTCCTAGTCCACATATTATTGCAACTAGTGGGATTCAACAAGTTAGTTTACCTTACCTCAGTAGTCAACAAAAGCAGTGACCTTTCAAAACCGACTGAAGGTATCCTCTCTCTATACACATTCAGATAAACTCAAGCCCTGGTAATGCCCACTTTAAAGGTGATGTTTGTAATTCAAGGTTAATGCCCTAAAGCCAGGTAATATCTAAGCCTCTTCAAATAGATGAACCATGCCCAGGCTCTCACTCATCGAGGATAACTTGCACTCTGTAAACATGCACTCCCTTTTTACATGTTCAAACTTTTCTAAAGTGCAAAGAAAGTCCCACACAAATCCGGCAAGTAATCCAAAAACGTAATCACGCTAAATGCACAATTTCCAAAAAGGAGAATTACACTAAACCCAATTCAATCTAATGAAAGCTGGGATGGGATAGAAAACTCAGAGGAAGGCCAAAGTTGAACAGGCAAGTGTCCAAAAACTTTAAACCTCCCTTATTCAATCTAGTTGGAATTATCTCAATGTAAAGCAGCAAGTGCAACTCACTTATTTAACAAATAACTCAGTTCTGAATCAGTACCATACCGCTGCTCACTTCAACACAAAGAGTATCAGTACTGAGTAGGCCTATTCTATCCATATGAAAGGACTGTTTATAAAGCTATATAATCTATTATATGTTTTAAACATCTTTGTTGTCACGGTTTATTTGTATAGGACTGTGGACATGAAAACATCATTAAAAACAACTGACTGATCATCTGGCCGAACCAGCTGAATACAATACCTTTTCCCATTATACTACTGATAAGCAAATAACCACTAATGTCTTACAGAGCAAAATAATGTCCCTTTCCAATGAATACAGTCTATATAGATGATACAGAATGTTACATATTGTGTGTGTCATGATCAAAATCAAATGAATACAACCAAATAAAGTTTTTAAAAATGTACAGTATGTCCTGAAATAGAGCTGGGACGATAAACCGAACATTTTCGACAACAACGATTTATCGAGGACATTTAACAGATATTGATAATCACCACAAGTAGCCTATACTAGAGAAATGTGACGTTTGAAATTAAATTATTCTGCTAATATGGGCTATCGATAACGTTAGGTATACAATTTATAGTTACAACATTCAAAGTATTAGTAGTAGTTCTAAGAGTATGGTAATATACAAAAGTAGGTTAACTGGTGCACATTAAAGTTAGAAACGTATCGTTCTCGGGATAATTCAGTCAATTTATCATATTGATTTTTGTCCATATCACCCAGCTTTATCTTGAAAGTATGTACAACTTCTGTCGTGCAGACACCATGATACCACAGTGTTTCTAAACCCAGAGAGACGACGCAACATCACAAGACTTCCGGGAACACTTTTGAAACAGACCAACCAGGCCAGGGCAGGATTCGAGAAGAAAATGAAAAATGAAAAAGCGAAACATTCTTCCTTAGTTATTAATTTTATAAAGGTATAACCTTGTACAACTTTGTATCAAAAAGGTGCGCTGCTCGGCCCAAGACGCCGTTAGACCCAATGACTCATGAGCTTAGCTTGCGTCGCCATGGCATCGCTTACAAGAGTGATCTGGGATTTCTATTGGAAAAGCAGTTTCTGCCTATCGTCATACTGCACTGTCTTTGATGATACTTAGCACAGAGTGATGTACTTATTATAGTGGCAATCAGCAGTTGAAACAATAAAAAAGCGAAATCCCTGCCCCTGTTTCGGTAAAAAGCTGAGAAATTGGGCTGGAGAAACATAACCACTCAAATTCATAGACAGAGCTATGGATGCAAGGACTGACCATCCATGATATCAAAATTATACTTTTAACCATGTTTTGATGCTAAATAGGGTTTGTTTACATGTATTTGTTTACAAGCATTGGAGTAAAACAAACCTACATTTTGGGTTCTGATGGATGTAGCAACTGCAGATTGCCTCTTCAATGAATAGTATCTTGGGCCAAGTGAAGCCAAGACAGACCAGAGGGAAAAGGATAACATGGAATATAATGTACAGTAACTTGGAAGGATTGCCACAACATTGCGTGCATTCCTTAAGATCTGATAGCACAGATGGTGTGAGGATTATACTGGCCGATTTGCAGAGAAACTGAAAATAAATTTTGGCCTCTTTAAAGAGGGGGATAATCTGTAGTTTGGAGATTGCCCATTCTGTGCTTATCCTGGGCTGTTAATTGTGAGTTGGTCAAGAAAAGAGTGCATCCTCCTCCAGCATCTTCTCGTCACTCAACGAGGATGTCAGGAAGGTAATTTTTGGGGGGAAGTGTCCGAATTAGTTTTGTTAAGGTTTAAAAATAGATGAATAGAGAGAGCAAGTAACAATATCTTCTTTTGTCATGCCAGCTCCTCCTGTATGTCGGAATCACATGTCAAGGCAAATAAATGACTGTTTACCAGTTTCTCAAATAACCATTATGTTCCCCTAATTTTAGCCTTGTTGAAGTAGCCTATGGTTCTCTGAATAATTTACGTCAGTTTCCAGACATCTGATGTCATGGTCTGGAACCACAATCCCAGGGCTGACTCTGTTCCCCCAGAGGATAGGAGAAGGGCTGAGGAAGGAGATCCACCAGCATAAGGATACATTTTACTGCCCTCTGTGGTGAACAGCAACATCCAGAGGACGCTTGTAATGAGGTCGGGCTGTAAAAAACTAGGCACGGATGGTAGCAGAGGCAATACGCACATTGTTCTAAATTCTCACTGCTGGACAATGATGCAAGCAAAACAACGAGTGTCAGCTGTGTTGTGCTGGGGGGTTGGTTGCAGAGCGACACATTGTGTACAGACACTGCTAAGGCAGTCAACAATGAAAGGCTCTCTCGCTCTCCAGACTTCCTGATGAAAGCCAGTGAAGATAATGTGCTTTATCTCTTCGGACCTCCTTCCTAATATATCACCCAGCTAGCTGCACTATGCATTATTGGGTAATAAATGCAAAATCGGCTCATATAAACATCCAGTATTGGAAAGCACTGACTGGACAATATGCACAAATACTTCAGAGTACGATCAAAGGCCTCTCATGCACCGTCCAAAATATGAAGCTACACTTAAAGCTGAGTTACAGTACAAGAGCTCTTCCATGTTGCCATTCATTATTCAATCATCACTGACTAATTCCTCAATACAAACCCTTGTACTAAAAGACACACAGTACAGGCCCTGAGAATAAACTGTCATTAACACGTTTTTATGTTAGATGCAAAGAACTTAAAAGAAGTACATGTTTATAAATGTCCTGTCAGAGGGATAAGGAACTTGGAAGGATTCCTCCCGAGTAGCACAGTAGGGGTCTTAAATCCAAGCCCAAATTCTGATTTTAACTGAGCTGCAACTATAGCGTAATGCTGCATGAGCCTGAAGTCCACCAAACTTTTGGTCATGTAAATGTTGGTATTTAATTTCCCAAACCCATTAGACATTACAGCCAACACTAATTCCCTCCCACCATTTGGCCCCTACTTTTGGAAATCCTACATTCTGAAGAAATGTTTCTTTGATGAAGGATTTTTATTTGGTTCCCTTAAGCATGGTGTAGATCAGATTTGACTGAATCAAAAATGTAAACATTGGTACTTGGGACACGTCTACATTATAAAACGCAGAGGCAAGAGACTTTGGCAAAGACTTTAGACTATCAAGTATTGGTCAACTGAAAGTTTCTGAAACTTTTATTATAAAGTAAATCAAGGCCAATTTGGAATATTACTGTAGTTCTCACACTTAATTTTCCATGACAATCTTTGGAATCAGCACATCAATAATGGTAAACGTCAGGCCTCCCGAGTGGCGCAGTGGTCTAAGGCAGAGCATCGCAGTGATAGCTGTGCCACTAGAGATTCTGGGTTTGAGTCCAGGTTCGGTCGCCAGCCGCTCGCGACCCGGGAGACCAATGGGGCGGCGCACAATTGGCCCAGCGTCGTCCGGGTTAGGGGAGGGTTTGGCTGGCAGGGATGTCCTTGTCCCATCGCACACTAGCGACTCCTGTGGCGGTCGGGGAGCAGTGCACGCTGACACGGTCGCCAGGTGTACGCCGTTATCTCCGACACATTGGTGTGGCTGGCTTCCGGGTTCAGTGCGGCTTGGTTGGGTTGTGTTTTGGAGGACGCACGGCTCTCGACATTCGCCTCTCCCGAGTCCGTACGGGAGTTGCTGCGATGAGACAAGACTAACTACCAATTGGAGAGAAAAAGGGGTCATTTTTTATTTAAATTTTTTTTTTTTTAAATTAGTAAACCTCTAAATAAAAAATGCATGTGAAGTAAACAGTGACATAATAATAAGGTGAAAATATGAAGGTGAGGATGAAACATCCTCTCACATCCCTTTAAAAAAGTAATGTATCCAAATGGATTTGTGTTGTATCTCCCCTTTTGGAAGGTGAACTTCTTTTTCCGGCTTGTACTGCCTTTTACACAAAACCACAACCCAGTCCAACATGTGTCACCCATTCGTAATGATCTTGGCAGAGGTTTGCATGGGGGGGACAGGAAGCTCCAGTAGTACACAGACATGCATTCGACCAGGCATAATGGCTGTTTTGGCATAAGTTTGTTATTCAGAAGTAAAGAAACAGACCATTAGGGCAGGACAGTGGTTTGTGCTCAGCCTCAGCTAGAGGTGGCTGTTGACTGAGACCATTCAACTAACCTAAACCCTTGTCAATCTTTAGCAACAGCAATGCCTGTTTATTGTAACTGTCACTCAGGCATACAGTGCCTTCAGAAAGTATTCACACCTCTTGAATTTTCCACATTTTGTTGTTACAGCTTGGGTTTAAAATTGATTAATGAGATTTCGTGTCACTGACCTAAACACACACAATATCCCATAATGTCAAAGTGGAGTTATGTTTTTAGAAATGCCTCGAGTCAATAAGTATTCAACCCCTGTGTTACATAATATGTTACATGGACTCACTGTGTGCAATAATAGTGTTTAAAGACCATGGAGGTTTTACAGTGTCTCGCAAAGTAGGGCACAAATTGGTAGATGGGTAAAAATAAAACAAAGCAGATATTGAATATCCCTTTGAGCATGGTGAAGTTATTGGAGGGTGTATCAATACACCCAGTCACTACATACAAAGCCGTCCTTCCTAACTCAGTTGCTGGAGAGGAAGGAAGCCGCTCTAGGATTTAACCATGCGGCCAATTGTGACTTTTAAACTGTTTTTAATTACAGAGTTTAATGGCTGTGATAGGAGAAAACTGCAGATGGATCAAAAACTGTAGTTACTCCACAGTACTAACCTAAATGACAGAGAGAAAAGAAGGAAGCCTGTATAGAATAAAATATTCCAAAACATGCATCCTGTTTTCAATAAGGAAAATATGGCAAAGCAATTAATGTTATGTCCTGAATACAAAGTGTTATGTTTGAGGAAAATCAAACACAACACATCACTGAGTACCACTCTTCATATTTCAAGCATGGTGGTGGCTGCATCATGTTATGAGTATGCTTGTCATTGGCAAGGACTAAGGAGTTTATTTAGGATAACAATAAACTTAATGTAGCTAAACACAGGCAAAATCCTAGAAGAAAACCTGGTTCAGTCTGTTTTCCAACAGACACTTGGAGACGAATTTACCCTTCAGCAGGACAATAACGTAAAACACAAGGCTAAATCTACACTGGAGTTGCTTACCAAGACTACATTGAATATTCCTGAGTGGCCTAGTTACAATTTTGACTTAAACTGGCATGAAATTCTATAGCAAGACTTGAAAATGTTTGTCTAGCAATGATCAAAAAATCAACTTGACAGATCATCTTAGATACTTACCCAGAAAGACTCACAGCTGTAAATCACTGCCAAAGGTGATTCTAACATGTATTGATTTAAGGGTGTGAATACTTATGTTAATAAGATATTTACGTTATTTCATTTTCAATATATATGCAAAAAATTCTAAAAACTTGTTTTCCCTTTGTCATTATGGGGTATTGCATGCAGATGGGTGAGAAAAAATGTATTTAATCAATTTTGAATTCAGGCTGTAACACGAAAAAATATGGAATAATCAAGGGGTATGAATACTTTCTGAAGGCACTGTAGGCCTTTATGGAATGAGGAGAATGAATCATATAGGCTAGATTCACATTCAGAGTGAAGGACTAAACTACTCATCAGCTCTAAAAGCTTTTCATATGTGCAGTAGAAGAAAAAAAACTCTGATGAATTGAATGAATTGAGTAACAAAGCGGCACGCTATTTTGATTTGATGTTTTCCAAAAGGGTACTTCCAGGGTGATGGCAGCAAAACGGCTCCGCACACATACAGGCAGGATCAAAAGGTAACTCGAGCAGCTAATGTTGACAAAGGAGAACATGTGTGAAACACCAGCTAGTGAGACAGCTCATTTCTCATAGTGGGTCTGACAAACAATCAAAGAACAGCATTTTGATTAGTTATTAGTTAGGCCTCGTAGCAAGTCTTAATTGCCAAGCTGATTTAAACAAAAGTGCGGGTGGCTAATGCAGAAAGAGAGAACGACCGGGAGGATAGCAATCACCTTTGTTATAATATGGGAGAAAAAAACGCAATTTATTACAGATGAATAAATAATCAAAACTGGGAACTTGAACATTAAGCAAATACAGACCATTCTGAAGGAAACTGGCTGAGAGAAGACAGGAGCAGGCCAAACTTTAGTATACAGTGTAGGAACTGATGCCTAGTCACTGTATTCCTAGTTATATGTCCATATCTACATCAATTACCTTGTACCCCTGCACAATGACTCAGTACTGGTACCCTGTGTATATAGCCAACTTATAGTTACTCATTGTGTATTTATTATTACTTTTCTGTTATTTCTCTATTTTCTTTCTCTCTGCATTGTTGGGAAGGACCCGTAAGTAAGCATTTCACTCTGTCGACACCTGTTGTTTACGAAGCATGTGACAAATAAAATAAAAATACATTTGATTTACAGTAGAATGTACAAATACTGTGCAGTGCATACCCATAGAACAGTGTATATGCATATCACAGTAGGAATGGTATAGACTCAGCATAATGATAACACCCAAAACATTTGAGAGCTTGATTATTTACATAACTACTGATATTGTATTTGACTGCCAAATGTTGACCAGGTTCACATAACTGTAGTTAGGATGTCGTCCGCTCTTACTGAAACGGGACACGAGACATGAGCTTTCGTGTACAACTTAAAAGTATGTTTATCTTCTTATGTTTTGCTTCTCCAACATTTTGGGGACAGAAAATAGTGTCTGTGTTCAAATGCATTTGACAGTGTAATCCAGTATAGACTTACAGATTTGTCGCAATTGAGCTAACACAACAACAAAACATGAGAAAATGTGTGAATGCGTGCATGAGAGTGGTTCTGGGAATATGCGTGACAGTACTTATGATCTACATGATAGTGTAAGCAAACAGATATTTTTTAGCTGATCAGTTGTAAGAGCATACTCTGTCTCAAGTTTCTCACGAAGAGAGAAGTCATGCATTTAGGTCAACAGAAAGACCTTGACCTCGTTTTATTCTGCATTTGAGTAATGAAACAAACACAATGTCAATTGTTTTCCCCTCAACACATACTAAAATATAGATTTTAGTTCATAGTAATCAATCAATGAACTACAGTGGAACTATTGTCTCTATTAGTTGAATGTATAGTGTATTTTTGTGTGTGGTGATGCATGTAATATCTCTGAAGACACCAGGGGACACCTGCTGCCCACATGGTTTGTGCAGATTCATCAACATATTGACTTTCATACTATTTACCAAGAAATAAAGAAAATAAACTATCATGCAATTTATTCAGTGGGCTATAAATCATGGTGATGGTGGCCCACATATTTTGATCAAAACAAAATATTTGCAAAGCACAAAGTTCTGTATATTGGCACAGGACAGACAACACAGTGATGTTCACAAAGTTAGTACAGGCATTCACTGTTGTTTTGGCCACTTGTATATTAATTTTAAGTATAAGCAATTAGCCTAGGCCAAACAATCTTTGAATTCATGCATGTTCAAATTTGCATTTTGGAATAATATCAACATCAAACAAGGTTATTACGAATGACGGGTATTTCCATGGTCATTTTTGTTTAAACTATAATAAATCTGTAAACTACAAAGCAACTGAAACATCTAGACGCACAACAATATTCAGTGAGATATCAGATAGCATAAAAAACAACTTCAAACCGAAGGTAGTTTTAACAAAAGCGGTGGATAAAGGCAATACAAATTCTGATTTCAGGAATGCTTAAAACACTGACCATACATAAAGACTCAAATGAGTTCAAATGTGAACTCACCATCCACCAGGTTTTGGCCGTCATGTCATAGCACAGCTGCCATTTGATAGCGTTGTCTGCTGCCTTGCCACCCATATGTGTGATGTTGGGGAGCTCCATGGAGAGCCAGATGTAACGATACAGTGAAGCACGGACGCTCAGCACAGCTCCAGTCTCACAGTCAGGCAGGAGTCACTGACACACAGCTACCAGCCCTCTCCGGCATCTCCCTCTCTCATCCTTCCTTACCTCCCTGCAAGGCTCTCAGAGAGATTGGGTAGTCTACAGAGAGTGGGTAAGACCAGGAAGATTAGGACACCAGCAGCCAACTGCAGCCATACACACACACACTCACTCCAGACCATATAGACACCACCACCACAGGCTGCTAGACAGCCTACCAAATTCCAGCTGTACTAACCCCCCCACACACACACACAGACACACATATTCACATGTTTGAATAGTATATCAAGCACACGTTTGGAAAAAACATAAGAGTGGGAAGATATTCAAAGAAAAACAACAGTACCAGAAAATATTAAAAATGAGACTATCCTAAAAAGACATATAGGCTAACCTTTGTTGAAGATAAAGTACAAAATGACCCACGTTCAAACGACCCATTCTTAAAAACAATCACCCCCAAGTTATAAGAAGTGGACCCCACGAGGCAATCCTACTTCAAACAAGCAAGAGGCTGTGCTTTAAACTTTGCAAACCCCTTTCTATATAGCTTTGAGTGAGCTTATGATACAGGGGCATCCGGTCTGTGGCTTTTCTCTCCCCCCCCAGCCAAGGGAAGCCATCAGAGAGAGCAGCTTCTCACCCATAATAACCACACAGCTGGAGTCAGTTAACAAGGCTGTCTTCCAAGATTTTCATTCTTTTTGGACTTTAAATGGAGAGAAACTCGTTACATGCTTTCATCGGAGTGTAGTCGGCAGGCATTCTGCAGTGGCTTTTTCTTTTAAAGAGTGTAGAAAACAAATGTCTCTTCCACAAATCCTCCCCACTCCCCAGGCTTGAGGTTACCAGCCTTTGATTCATTAACATGTGTTTTGACCACATAAATGCTGAACGTGCATGGAAGAGATGTAGGTTACTCGTTTTGTCTTGTTATTCTTCCTTTGTTTCTCTCATAACTGTTTCTGTGGTCAAAGATATCAATGACCAAATAATATGTTGTTGCATGTTTCATGGTTTTAAAACTGTGCCAAAAAAAAGAAAGGAATGAAGACCACCACACAGGTTTAACTATCCATGGGGTGGCAGGGTAGCCTAGTGGTTAGAGCGTTGGACGAGTAACCGGAAGGTTGCAAGTTCAAATCCCCGAGCTGACAAGGTACAAATCTGTCGTTCTGCCCCTGAACAGGCAGTTAACCCACTCTTCCTAGGCCGTCATTGAAAATAAGAATTTGTTCTTAACTGACTTGCCTAGTTAAAAAAATATGTAGATCTAAAAAAGATCACTGAAATTTACAAAAATTATGGTCAATGCAGACTTCTTTCTCATAATCTAACTGCTTTTTTCAACTATCACTTTGTTTTTGACAACCCTAAGTGTTGTGATGAAAAATACAAGTGAGCATAAACCAGGCAATGGCATCAGTCCAACTACAGTCTCTCAGAGCATGATGTTGGTTCAGACACTTCAGTTAGCATCTTCTCAGTTAAAAACAGAAGGTCTGCATGAACCACTGTCTAAACCAACCACATGTTTACTCTGACTTTATGAGCAAGCATGACCATAGAAAAGGGCAAACCTCAGACGAGGATGACATTTCACCAACCTTCTTGGGGACAATTGGCTGAGACAGACTCAATGTTTTAAAATGATATTTCAGGCTTGAAAAGTGGAAAAGGCTGGCATTATTCAAACATAAAACCACAACTAAACTGTAGTGGTGCTCCGCAAATAAAACCAGAGTCATTTGAAATATCCTCTTGAGGTGATACGCAACTTATAATGGCTGGTGAAAACTCTTTCAGGTTATAAAAAAACAGCCCTCCTTTATAGGCTGTTATTGGATCACACATGCTGTTGTAAGTATGTACGCTGGAGTAATGATATGGTAGTAAATGTTTGAATTCCAGCTCCAGCAGGTCTGATCTGGACTTCTGCTGGCTGAGTTGGCATCAGAACTCATGTACATTCTTTGGCCATCCACAATGAATCATGATCTATCCTTACTCTGAAAATAATGACATACACTGCGACAGTAACCTTTTCCCTCCTCTAATTCGCTCTTTTCTCAGAGTTTCATCAGGACAGTGTGGTCATATTGTGGCAACACTCTTTCCATACCATAAAGAGATGTTTCCCCAACCATAAAAATAATAATTGTTTCAAAAGGAAGGCTTAAAGTTGAGATATTGTTGTGCCCACAAAAGGGGCATCATTCCATGACCCACAAACGTAACCCCATTAAATCAGGCACTCAACAACCTCCATAACTCACCAGAAAATACATATTATTGTCCAGCAGTGCATGGACATCAAAAGACAGTAGTGTGTAGACATCAATAGAACCCTCAGTAGTCTTCAACTGAAGAAAACACAAAACCAGTATCTGAGTCAACATAGGTCTACTGTAGGCTAGTGGGCTACTTAGCAGATCAGGTCTGTCAAGAGGTAAAATAGCTATGGTCCCAACACTGGTCCAGGGCGTTCCTGCAATAACAAACATAGCTAGTAGTCTACTGCCTACATAAGCCCTACTTGAATTCAAACAAAAAAATGCATTGACATTCTGCTACGTCGTAATTATCTGTTCTAATGTGTTTTAATGAGACTACCTATTTAGCTGCTTAGCTAAATAAGCAGCGTATAACAGCTAGCTAGCTAGCACTTCTGCAGCCGTCACCTTTTTTGCCTACTTTTTGTGGATACGTAGCTAAGTTTAGTTTCAAACAAATACGTTTTCCTGTAAACACAAGATGAAATAGCGTTTCCTCTAAAACGTCGAGTGAACATTGATTCATTTATTTGAATGCAACATGTTAGCAATGTACTTGTCAATGACTGGCAAAAAGTAGGCCCATGTAACGCGTTTGAGCCGTCAATCATCCACATTTTGACTGCAGCACCTGACCCGAGTGGCCTGTTGCACCCATCACACCACTAATGAGTTAACTTCAGCATTGTCTTCCTGTCTCTATTTAAATATAAAAAGTATATAATTAAAAAAAATTAGAATGGAAAGAATTGTGCAAGCTAACAGCTGGGTCACAAACAGACCAATAACTGTGCAATTCAAGGCCAGTACCACAGTGGTGTGCAGAACGGCATCTCGTAATGCACAACTTGTCAATCCCTGTCATAGATGGGCTATTGCAGCAGATGACCACACCGGATTCACTCCTATCAGCTAAAAACAAGAAGAAGCGACTCCAGTAGCTCGCGATCACCAACACTGAACAGTTGAGGAGTGGAAAACATTGCCTGGAACATGTTATTACGTTCAGTTTACTTAAGTGGCCTGAGCAGTCCCCAGACCTCAACCCAAAAGAGCATCTTGCGATGAGATGGAACGGGCTGTTCACAGCATGAACGCACTACCGTCCAATCTGCAGAAACTGCGTGATGCCATGGCGTCAACACGGACCAACATCCCTGTGGAATGTTTCTGACACCTTGTAGAATTACCTGAATAATTCAGGCTGTTCTGGAGGCAAATGGGTGTACCTAATAATACTGACTGTATATGTTTCACCCACAGTAGTCTGTAGTTTAGGTCAGTCAAACATCTTCTTAACTGTTTCACCTAATCAAGGGCTTGATAATCAGTTGAAAAGTTGAATCAGGTGTGACAGCTTTTGAATAGTTCAAATACATGGAATCACTGGGGGTCCCTGAGGTGAGGTTTGAAAAACCCTGGTTAAGGCTATACTGGCCTACAACAAATTATGTATATTGTTACCACAAATGCAATGAAGCATTTAAATATAGCATAGTCAGAGTAAAAATAAAAACATAATTTCAGTACATGTCCATTGTCCAATGCTTTGTCTTTTAATGCAAAACAAATTCAACTCAAGGTACTCAACTCTAAGCAGCAGGTCAAACACACAGGAATAGGTCAGTGTGTCACAGATCCAAGAGTGCAACTCAAGCAGCTGTCGTGACTTGCCACAGTTATGTTGGGACACAAGAACTAATGTAAATGTCAAGTTGCTGTTTTAAGCCATGAAATATCTTCAGAAACCGAGACGTTGGCTATAATTACATCTGTTTGAGAGAATTCGATAGCTTCAAGGGGCCACAAAGCATAAAAGGGACATAGCATTGACATTGGAACAATGGACACCAGTAGTTTTTTAAAATCAAGAATAGATGGGTTGGCCAAGTTCATTTTCAAACATACTGCTGTCCTAAAATCAAGCCTCCTTATTTATACAATTGCTCACCAAGCACTTATAGCTTTATCTCTGGCAACACACTGGGGGAATTTCTGCTGTTTACATTCATCAGTTAACACTGAACAAAATCTGTTTGTTCTCTGACTCCCTCTAACTCTATTGGAGGTATGTATCTGTGTGTTTTAAACACTAATTAGATGGTGTGTAGGAGGTGGTTTATGGTCAATCTGACACATTAATGAGAAAGAGCTCAGATTTAATGGGATTTATCCACTGATTAAATATTCCTCCTGAAGGAAGCATGATAGCTGTAGTTGACAAGTAGGGCTACAGTTGACAAGTAAATGACCATGTGACATGTGCCTTCTTGGTAGGAGGTGGTTCATTTTCCAAGATATAACTGAAAAAAACCAACTGATGAAACAACTAGTGGTGTAGAATGGCATGTAGACTATCTTGATGTACAGTATGATTACATTTAAATGGGGCAAGAAAATGTAATCTAAAACATTTATTTGTCATATGGACTTATGAAAACAAGGGGTGTCAGTCCTGAATAAGCCTCTGATGATGGTGTGCTTTCTGTACAACACTGTTCCAAATCTATAGCCCCTGAGGGGACCACTCACAGTGTACCACCGCTCCCACCCCCCACCAATTGCCAGCACAGACTCCAATTAGTGGTTCAACTAACAAGCAGTGATGACGCCCGCCCTCCAAATTACCCAAGACCGCATCTCTAAACAGTGCTTTGGGGAATCAGTTAGATGGCTGTAGGCTGAGCAACAAGCCCATCTCACAGAGAATAATGAAAGGACCTTCTCTCTTTGCTTCTCTTGATTATATTTCATAACCTTTGGACTCAACTGACTGTACTCACCAAATGGTTACAATGTGTATCTCACAACATTAAATTCAACCTTAACAACCACATAAATCCAACCTGCAACGTGGTCAATTGCGATTGCTACCCAGGGAGCCCACCTGTGGAAAATAGTATGCAACTGTACTGATGATGAATTGTCTCATCTCTCTCAGTGAAGATGTGAGTGAGATGTAAATGTTTATTCCTCAGAGACAACTCATCTGCATTTTCATCAAAAACTAGGCATTGTGGTCATTTTGTCCCACCATGTATCAGGCAATGGTGTCCAAAAGCACTCACAATCTTAAGCCACAAGACATTAACATTTTAAATCTGAAAAGAATCATCCAAAAACAGTTGACAACTCTGCGTTACTGACAATTTCAAAATCTATACAATGAAAATCTGAAGGAAATAATGGAGACAATACATAATAACAGAGGGTGTGTTTCTATGGAAGAAAAAAGTGATTCCCTTTTAAGTGTAAAACATTGACATGTCTGTAAGTAGGCGTACAGTACGCAGTATTATTATAAAGTAGAATATTGTACCCATTTATTGGTACCCATCATTGTAAATAAGAATTTGTTCTTCACTGACATGCCTAGTTAAATAAACATTTTAAAAATGATTTTCTTCCCCCCCATAAATGCAGTAAATCTAAATCACTTAAAAGGTATAGATAGATATGGGGGTGTTAATGTCTTGCTGTAAAGTTCCTGTTGTATTTCCAATGGGTATACTGAAAGTCTCCTGGTCTTTGTCCTATGAACAGGCACAATGTTTTCCCCACAGATGAATCAGTAAAAGTAAACAGTAAAGAATCTGTTCTTCAGTTGACTCCTGTGTAGTTTCATTCTCTGTCTTCTGCCTCCATCTGGACAGAGGTACTGGGTAAACCTATGAGGAGAGAACAATGATAGGAAATACATAGCTAATGCATTATAGGAGATTTTCAACCAGTGTGCCCATGTTTGAGCGCTGTTGTGTGCAAGGGCCATATCAATCTGAGGTGTAGTTAAACATTTTTCCACTAGATGGAGGCGTGGCTTTATTTTATGGCAGTAAAAAAAAAGTTTGGATTAGACATTATTTGTAATTAGCAAATACAAAATCCAAGTCAACATATTTCTGGAATTAGTAGCGCAAGCTTGCAAATATAAAAAGTTAAGCATATTATCTAAATACCTTCAAGCTGCATGCGGACTAATTTGAACCCTTCCCCTGTCAAAAAAAATTTGGCGACCAAAATAAAAAAACACCTCTAAAGAGCAGATCTCCCACCGTTTAACTGATTTTACTGCGAGACTGGAATACAGAGCTGTAAGTTACAACACCACCTCCACCGCCATACCCTCTGCCAAGATGATACTCACAACCCAATAACCAGATATTGCACACACTCAGAGATAACATCTGCATTCCCCTGCTCAGACGTTGCATGCATCAACCAATGGCTGCGTACTACGTCATCGACTATGCTGCCGTCACCAGATTGCTATAAAATATGTGGTTCTTATATACGTGAAATACCTATCCAGGTGTGAGATCTGGCATGCTTCAGCAATGTCTGAGCAGCGGAACATGACCAACAACTGATTTGAACACTTACGTTGGCGGATCCTAATAGGCCAGATGAGGAGGGTGCATAGGGAAATTGCTGCTGCTAAGGCCACACCCCCAGTCACAATCACCATGACATCACGATAGAACCACACACTGTCTGGACAGCTGTCTTGTGAACTGTATACAACCAAGAGCGACAGTTACTCGTAAAGTTGTACCCTGGTTTCCCTTGGGGTCTGCACAAAAGAAGGGATATTTAGAAGAACAGATCCCAGTCTGGTCATTACTCACTAAAGAAGGGATATTTAGAAGAACAGATCCCAGTCTGGTCCTTACTCACTTGCAGGGATGCAGTCTCTGGATTATGATGACACCAATGCCATTGGCCACCTTATCTGTGAAGCTCATTGCCCCGTACACAAAGGCCCCACTTTGCTGCCGAACAAGGTCACAGTTCATTCCTTTGACATGGTCATGGTGAGAAAGGTCATGACAACAGTGGAGGAATATCATCTAGCTACAACATACAGGGTGTTCCTACCGTCTGTTCTCCAATCAGTTTGGCCGTCATGGAGAGCGACATGACCAGGATGGTGGCAGAGCCTGCACCCAGCAGTACAGCAGCTCCATAGATCAGCCTCCCTATGTTCATGCCCACCAACACCCAGGAGGAAAACCCCAGGATCAGCACGAGGCCTAGCAAATAAGTCATCTAAGGAGAGGGGGAATTACAAAATAAAAAAGGATATACAAGAAACTTAATACTAGGGCTTTTTATATGATTTTTATGACAGTTTTAAAACATCAGACAGAAAAACTCACACTAATGCCTACAAGCTTGCTGATTGGCTTCATGACCAGAGAACACACAAACCCACTGACATACATCACTAAAGGAATGGTGGCAATGAAATTCTGGAAAAGGAGAAGGAAATGAGCCCAACATTAATACACAGTCAGCAAGTTTCACAAGCACAAAGGATTCTGAAGAATGGTTATAAATGGCACCATTATATAGCCTTACCTTTGGTAGCAATAAGGAGTTGATGAGATACATGGAAACGTAAGTCTGGGACAAGTTGACTATCAACCTGGTGCACATGTACAGAAAAGCAACCTGGACCAAAAGAAGCAGGTTTACAGTTTAAAATACACTTCCACAAAACCTAAAGGTCATTTATATTGTATACACTCAGATTAGAGAAAGACCTGGTAAAATGAAGGCTCCTTCAACCAATGATTCCATTGGAGGAGAGATTGGGGTATAGTGTTATGGGAAGTTGGGGAGATCAGGGGTCGACTCTCCTCATTCTGCGAGCCTGGCTCTTCCCTGTGAGGAACCCTCTCTCGGGTTCCCAGGTGGAAGACGAAAGAAAACACTGCCCCGATCCCCAGCACAATGAGGGACAGATCCTGATGGCAGGAGTCAGGACAGGGGAGGGAGAGAGACAAAGACAGACAAGAGAGAGAGAGGGAGAGACAGAAAGACAGAGGGAAACAATATACAGAATCGTCACCTTTATCACCAAGTACATTTACCCATACCCAGAATTTGCCTTAGAGAAGGCGTTGCCAGCAATAGACAATATACAAAAGAGAATATTGACACAGACATCACACAGAATATGCAATATTGGAACAGTAAACATAAAACTCTATAGTATAGGCTGATTACAGAGGGAATATACAATATACAGAGGGGACATACAGATATATAGCAGAGGGATGCTGCCGTGGTAAATATATATACAGTGTATATACAACGTTGTCGACATAGCGCAAATGCAGTACAGTGCAGATTTGCATTAGAGGTCATTGATGACTAGGTGCAGTAATCGGCTCAATGCAAAATCAACTAATCCCTATGAACCTGATGGCCAGTTTATGAGGGGCACAGCATGTTGGATGAAACTGTTCAGGTGGCAGGTGGTTTTGGTCATGATTGATAGAAAGTAGATGGGATGGGCGCAGGGTGGTGGGGGTATTGTCCTGATGGCTGAGGGTGTTGTCAACTGAGGAGCAAGATGGCTGAGGAGGCTATTGATGGCTGAGGGCACTTTGTTTCAAAACGACAGTAGAACTCGTTTGTAGTTTGTGATCTGTCGGAGACCCTTCCAGAGAGACGAGCAGTCGTTGGAGGCGCTCCTTGAAACAACATTTGGCCACTTTAATCGCCTTGTTGAGCAGCTTCTTCAAAGTTCAATAATCATCTTTGTTGTTACGCCTATGTGCCACCTCTTTAGCTAAGTGCAGCGCTCGGAGTTCAGCATGAATCAGGGTTTGTAGTTGTACTTTTTGACAAAAGTGCTGGTTAGACAGCAGTTTTCCTCACAAACACTGACGTAAGATGTGACCCTGTCAGTGTAATCGTGAATGTTGGCATTTTCATCTTTGAAAATGTCCCAATCGGTAGAGTCCAGGATAAAGTCATATCCAGGATTTACAATCAAGATCAACCTACCCACTGGGTACAGATGTCAATTCAATGTACATTCCACATTGGTTCAATGTAATTTCATTGAAATAACGTGGGAACAATGTTGATTCAACCAGTGTGTGCCCAGTGGGTAGTCTGGGTACAAGTCTTTTTAACTAACATTCTTCTCCTTGCCACTCCTGTCTTTGGCAAATGACATTCAGCCATCATGACTGTAACAATCTGAACACCCATGTGTGCTTAAGGACTAAGTGATCTTCCCATTTCAACTGTATTGTACCAGAGTAGCGTTTGTAAAACAGTGAGGTCAGGAAGGGCAGCTCTTACCCTGAATATGGGGATGTCAACAATGCCCAAGCTGTCAGTGACAGAGGGATCTCCAGTCTGCTGGGCCTGGAAGTGAAAGAGTAACAAGGCCACAGCATACACTGTAATATTGGCCACCACCGTGAACGCATACCTACACAGTGAGAGAGACGGTACAAGGTTGTAAAACTACATAAGAAGATATAGATTATTATGAACCATTCTTCTCTCAGCAGCCTCCTGTGGTACAGTACCTTCATTTTTCACTTTCAACTAATTTCCTCAAATCTTTTTATTTGAGGCAATAAGAATAACCTCACTAGCTTGCTGTTTACCTCCTGCTAAAGTAGTCTATTCGGCTCACCTGTAGGCAGTGAGCTCCACCTTGGCATGCTCACTGGACACCAGCTCTGGGATGAGTGACAGGTGGGAGATCTGGGTGGCGGCCCAGCCAAACTGGAAGATGATGATGAAGGGGGTGAAATAGGTGATCCACACCCACTGTGGAGTGTTGTCACCACATCCCACACACGGGTTAAATATGAAGGGAAAGGAGATAAGTACACTGATAGTGCCTATAAGGGTGGAGGGATACGAGGGATGAGGTCAGGGTAAACAAACTATCCAGCCTATGAGAGTTAGTCATGCATGGAACTAACAATAAAGAGAAATGTGGACAGGACAAAAAATAATCATTTTTCATGAGCCTGTTGTAATGTTTAATCAGCTGGTCTAGTTATACGATTATTAGTTCATTGATGGTTTTTATTATACAGTATAATCCTGTACAATATTATGACTATTTTAAATTTTTATCCCGAGTAATTAGGGTTAAGGGCCTTGCTCAAGAGCACATGCAGATATTATCTAGTCGGCTCAGGGATTCAAACAGCGACCTTTCTGTTACTAGCCCAACGCCCTTAACCACTACGCTACCCGATGTCCTACATGTAAATTCACTGGGATTATTTCATAATTACATTGATAATGGTCCAGTGTGTGGGACATTTCAAAACCTAAAGCTGGGCACCCTTACTAGGTCCTTGACCCCCCCAGAGCAGCACTCACCCTGTATTCACAGAAAGTTGCTGGTTCGAGTCCTGCCTGTTCTCCCTCAAATACAACACTGCTGGCAGTGGTGAGATGATCCCAACAGTAGCTATATTTTCATTAACTTGCCCAGTGATTTTTTGTCTACAGTTATACAGTTTGTATAGAAAATAGATTCCATAATACCCTTCATCATTTTCAATGTAGTCATTTAGCAGACACTTATCAAGAGCACATACATTTTCTTAATGGTCCCCCGTGGGAATGAAACCCACAACCCTGTCGTTGCAAGCGCCATGCCCTACCAACTGAGTTACATGGGACTCAAGACTGTTGGAAAAACATTCCTCATTAAGCTGGTTGAGAGTGTCAAGAGTGTGCAAAGCTGTCAAAGGCAAATGGTGGCTACTTTGAAGAATCTCAAATACATAATATATTTTGATTTGTTTAACACTTTTGATTACTACATGATTCCATATGTGTTATTTCATAGTTGATGTCTTGACTATTATTCTACAATGTAGAAAATAGTAAAAATAAAGAAAAACCCTGGAATGAGTAGGTGTCCAAACATTTGATTGGTACTGTATGTGCCAACATAACGCCAGGGTCCGCGCCTTGGTTTAACTTGCACTCCTGTAGATCTGAAATAATTTTTGGTGGATTTTGCCAGCCAACCAGAAAAGCAAGGGCAAGCAATTCAGGCATTCTTGAAATAGAGGAAAATCCTTGTCCTGCAAAGAAACATAATTTTGATAGTTGAAAAATATATTTTGCAAGCAGTAGGCATTTAGAAGTAAATGTAGATTGGAATGTATAGTTACGTGATTAAATCACGTGCTCCCGTGTACCTTCAAAAGTATTCGAAAAACATCCGTTTCCATCATCATTTGTCGCAATAAAGGAAGTTCAATAAAATAAAAATACACCCGTCTAACAGATACACATATTGTTGATCTTTAGAAAACGTATCCTCTGTAGTTTCCTTTAGGCCTACACATCACATCTTCATTAGTCTAATAAACCTGGGACAATAGAAACCTACCAACGGTCTCAAGCTTGTAGGATCTGTTCTCTTATTCTCATGTGTGCAAGAGATTTTCGACAGAAAATCTAGCCTACCTGCATGTAAGTATAGAATTATGTCTTCTGCCAAATGGTCTGGATCTTTATGGCACAGGTGCACTCACCCAACAGTGTTACTGGGTAACCCAATTGCTACTTAACTTTAGTTAAACCAGGCTAATCAATTATCATTATTGAAGTCATACTTACCGACTAAATGCCATGTTTTTCTTTTGCCATATGCTCCACATCCAGCTGTTCGATCCGACTCGATACCGACAAGGGGCGTGGAGACACCATCCGCTATTTGACCTATAAACAGCAATACACCTGCATATGTGCTCTTGAACCCAAGCACGGAATGGTAGTAGACCAATAGGTAGGTAAACCATAACGACGCGCAAAGGTCGTTCAAAAAGTGACCAGCTGCGTAACACAGCCGCCTGAAGAGGGGTAAAGACCGCTCATTAGAGAGCAACTGGTCAGACATAATTGTTACCACAAATTTCACTTCAATATCAGTGATTTTAAAAAATAAGTTCCTTTCATATCCCCAAAAACGAGCTAAGGATACACTTCTTAATTGCGCAAGGCAACTCCAAAAACGCTCGACAATATTGCTAGAAAACTGAAACCAGACAAATTAGGATTACATCAAACTGTTTCCCCGCTTGATCAGCTGAAACGATTTAACATAGGATTAGGTCAAACTAGGTCCTAAAACAAAATACACTTTACGCAGGCTGAGTCTCAACCTACACCCACAGGCCAGAGACTCCTATTCACTGGCAAAATGATGTTTAGAGTGAGTGCTCATGTCTTCAATGCCGCCTGTTAAAACGAAACCCATGAATTTGACATGGTTCTCCAATTGGCATTTCCAGTCCTGTAGAAACCAATATCATCCAAGTGCAGACTACTCAATGTAATCTAGCCTTGGAACAGACTGACCCTCCTACATACAGTATGTTTCACTTCCCTGAAATAGCTCAAATAACATGCCTTCATACAGCTTGATCAACAGCATCATGTGATTATAATCTGTGATATTTTCATATTGCAAAAGTCCTATACATTTGTGGGTGTTGAGTAAAACCTAGAGACAAGAGGTGCACCAGAGCTCAAACCACATAATCCTAATGGAGATTGGCCCGTTAAGAATCAGAATGATCATGACCTGAATATAAAGAGTCTTGTATTGGTGAAACTCATATTCAATCTGTTGTATTGAATATTGTGTCACTGTTGAATATTGTATAACCAAAGCACTCGCAGTATATCCAGGGGTTAAATTAAGAGGAAAGGAAGTGGAAAAGAGTTCTACCACCTCCCTCAATAGCAGACAGCACATAGTGGAAATCAAATAGATTTATGATAAAAATGATGGGAAAACAACGTTGGAGACAGTTCTACTACATGAAACATCTCAATTTAACCCAATGAATTAACCACTTAATTGAGCTCCATTCGAGTCTAGTAAAACACATTTTCAATTACATCTATATTGCTCTTTTCAGTTTGAGATGTTTATGAAAATGTTCGCACATAGCTGCTATTGATATTGTCCGTTTTTTTAGCAACCCTAACCCTAACCTCATGTCGACCTTTCCAGAAAAAGCTAACATCTATGACTGATCTCATTAAAACAATACATTCTGGGTCACATGGCCTTGACTCATATCCACAATGACACCAGCGTACTGTATACTACCTAAAAGGGTGAAGTGATAAAGCAGTCTTTTGTAACAGGGAATATACACTAAGTGCACAAAACATTAGGAACTTCCCCCCTCCCCCTCAGAACAGCCTCAATTCGTCAGGGTATGGTCTCCACAAGGTGTCGAAAGCGTTCCACAGGGATACTGTCTAATGTTGACTCCAATGCTTCGCACAGTTGTGTCAAGTTGGCTGGATGTTCTTTGGGTGGTGGGCCATTCTTGACACACATGGGAAACTGTTGAGGATGAAAAATCTAGCAACGTTGCAGTTCTTGACACATTCAAACCGGTGCGCCTGGCACCTACTACCATACCCCGTTCAAAAGCACGTACATATTTTGTCTTGCCCATTGCCCTCTGAATGGCATACATACACAATCCATGTCTCAAGGCTTAAAAATCCTTCTCTAAATGGTCTCCTCCCCTTCATCTACACTGATTGAAGTGGATTTAACAAGTGACATCAATAAGGGATCATAGCTTTCACCTGGTCAGCCTATGTCATGGACAAAGCAGGTGTTCCTAATGTTTTGTACACTGTGTAAATCGATACAGTAATAAAAAAATCAAGGGGGCTTTTCTTGTGAACTAATATATATATATATATGCGTGACCCCACACTGCAGTCATCTCTGATCAAAACCATTTGGGATAACTGTATATACTGTAGATGACAGAGCATGTTGTTGTGGTAACACATCTCATGTAAGGCCATGATAAACATAGACCATTAAAATGTTCAGGCAAAGATGCATGTAACTAATGCAGCGAGGAACTTCAAAAGACAAACGGTTGTGCATTCAATACGTCTGGTGGAAACTTCAGTCAATGATGGGCTGTCGCTTCATTTGTCTTTAAAAAAACTTGACATGCTTGCTGCTACTAACTTTGATCTGCCGTCATCAATGACTAGAATTGCTTAGCTCGCAATACACAAGCTTTAAAATCGTATCTTTTTCCCCCAGAAGGTGCACATAGAGAGTTAACCTCCACTGTAAAGATCCCTTGATTGTCATAGCAGAGGAGATAGACTGTAGTTGTGATGGTGGAGACCCATACAGTCATCGCTGGAGACCGTATGACCTCTACATAGGACCACACCCTGGGAATGTCAGACATCGACAATGCTTTCAGAGCGATAAAGCACACACACAGTCAATGAGCAACATTTGGAATAACTTCAGATAACATGTCATTGCAGGACACTTACTTGAGCTTTAAACATTTTACTTGGAAAGGCACAAACTATGATTTCCTGGTTAATTATTCTGATGTAAGAAATAAAACTGAAAGACATCTTGTTTCATGTAGATTGACATTTCGGCCCTTACTCAGATTTAAGCATTGTATAGGACTATTCCTAGATCAGTCTTTATTTTGTTGTTTTCTTGTTTGTTAATTTCAAACCTAGAATTCCACTGTACTTTATTTTCTTTCAAAAGTGCAATAATAAGAAAAGAGCTTAATATCTGTTTCTTTCAATCTTCCACAGTACCTGAGGCCAGTGACTGCTACAAAGATTTCCAGAAACACTACAACATAAAAGTAAAAGTTTGTTTTCAATCCAGGAAGTCAACTTTGAAAACTACTGAGGATTAAATTACAAAAAAAAGGGAAAAAATGCATAAAGATCCTCCAATTCTGGTTTAGATGAAATGCTTCCTGTTGCGTTCAGTGATTCCAGAGTTAGTATTGTTCATTCTTGCTTCTTACCTTGATCCCATAAATAAAGGACTATTTCTATGGAACAGATTTCTTTCACTCGACTCATTGACAGTTCCCTCAGATCAATGGCTGTTGAACAGAAAATGTTCTGTATGGAATCTAAAATACAACAACTGTTTCAAACAGTATCTTTTTTTATATATTCACGTCACGGTATTCACGTTTCATTTTTACAGCTTTTAACGTTCTCTCAATCTCCCTTCACTATGCAGGTACTTTCAAATGTTTCTTTCTTTTCTTTTTTTAAAGGAGCCAGAGTCTGAAAGACAACATTCCTTTACACGTCTGTAGCAGGGGAGTGCTGAGAGAGAGAGAAGAGAGAAAGAAAGAGAGATTGGGAAAGAGATAAGATGGGTGATCTGTGTAGTTGCTTCCATTTAAAACTTGACAGTGACCAGAATGTTTCAAGTTCTTCTCTTCACTTGTGCCGCTGGAGGGGTTTCCTCTTTCTCCTTTTGAAGAAACAACAGCACCTGCAGGCAAGGATATACTAGTAAATTAATGTGGCATATCAAAAAATGTCATGTTAAAAATATAAACTCAACATTTAGAGGCCTTAAATGTGTGCAACTTGTTCAATATTTTGTTTGAACAGTATTTTGAATGAATGGGTTCAGAACCCATATTTCTATTTGACAGTGTTTCTTGCAATGACTGCCAGAGGTAGTGAGACCGAGCCACTGCCAGTCAAGCCCAGGGAAAGACAGCTGTCTTACTTTGTATCATCAGCCACCTCCACCTCGGTGGGAGCAGTGATGGGAGCGTTGGAGTGTCCTGCCGTCGGGTCGTCAGTGTTCAGCTCTCCATTTGTCGAGCTCATCACCTGTACAGGGAATTTTAAACAGGATGTCTGTTTTTAGGATATATGATCAAATCATGATACATTATCTGTACTTAATCCTTCATAGGAAATTAGTTAATTGAAGCATTAGCTTATAACTGTTACCCTTGACCACATTACATTGTAAATGCATCTACTAGTTGGAAAAAAGTGGTAATAATTCCAAAGGGTGCAATTCCCTTCCAGGCCACTAGATGGCACATTTGCTTTACTAATTATCCTAAAAGTTTCTAATCTGAGACTGGAGACTGTACATCACTTACCATTTAAAGCAAGTCATAATTGCACCATGAAGGACTATAGATATGAAATATCCAGTCAGATATTCAAATGTTTTTGAACAGAGGTATCTTCTGAGCTGCTGTTGCTCCTTCATCCCTTCAAAGTGGAGTCAGCGCTGAGACTGTTCATACTCAATGAGATCCCTTTTCTAGGGAGAGGGGAGGGGGGGGTTCCTGTCCTGATAAAAGGTTTCAATGACAGTGACCGCATGGTTCTCCTAACAGCTTCCCTCCCCTGTTATCAGCCTGGAGCAGATGAGTGAAGCAGAGCAGACAGAGCGAGCAGACATACAGAGACAGACAGACAGAGAGAGAGGCAGAGAAAGTTGGGGTGGACAGACCGTCATGCAGCACCATGCGCAGCAAGCAGTACCTGTACAGAGCCCCCCAGCCTTTCGGCCGTGACATACGACCCCAGTGTCTCCTTATTGGTCATTGGAGAGGGCTGACGCTGAGACTCATCTCCTTTGGGCTCAGGAGACTGATGCAAAGAGCACAGGGGGAGGGGAGGCAGGTTATGGGGGCAGGAGTGAAGAGGTGGAAGGTAGTGTGGTAGTGAATGGGGAAAGAAAGGCAACAAAAACAAACAAACGAAAATAAATACAGAAGACATCTCACAAGAAGAAGCAGGCTTGTTAAAACAGACTATGTTAACAGAAGGAAATAGAGCAAAACAAAGCAGAGCCCACTGCCTCATGCAGGAGTGAAAACAGCCTTGATCGGAAACACTAAGGGTCTAGTCTTTTATTCCAAAATGGATATTCTCTTCCAGGACGCATCTCCTGTCTATTGTCCTTTTACTAAATGAGCTAATCATTGTTGTGACTATTCCTGCTTTCTGTAATAAACTCTGTGATTGTTTGTACTATGCAACGTGTTGCCTGTTTATGTTCATAAATGATGATACTCATTACATTGTACTGGAGAGTCATAATTACAGCCGCGAGTACACCGCAAAGGACAATTATAAAACCTTATGTGGTTTTTTAGAGAAAAAGATTGAAAAAGACTAATAAGGTCTAAAAAAAGATGATGTGTCATGTTGATGACAGTGTAGTGGGATCAAGGCTCAATTAGCATGCTGATAGAACCAGGAAGGGAAAGCATGCAATTTTGCCACACGAAGCAAACTGCTTTGTCATTGCTGATGTGAACAACGCACTGCATTTTGCAAAGCAATGACTCGTTTTTAAGGAGAAAAGGTTGAAGACAAAACCCTCCAATGCTAAAACAGTTGAACTTTCGAAGATGATGCTACAACATTTAACCACAATTATAATAGGGTCATCAGTTCCCAATCATTCTTGCTCAATCGCAAAAACAGAGTAGAGTAGATTAAAGAGGATGGAGTGAATAAAGGTAACACTGTAAAAGAGGCCATATTCTTGAGGAAGCTGAGAGTAGGACAGGAGGGTTGGCAGTTGCCTCTGAGACAAGGGGGAACTCGACTGACGAGGTGGGTGGGTGTGGCGGGCGGCGGTGAGGTCACCTGGTTTTTGGTCTGCTGTTGTGCTTTGTCTCTGCTGGGCTGAGCGGGTGTGTCACTGGGGATGGGGCCTATCGGTGTAGGCTATGGTGGGGGACAAAATGACACAGCATTTTATCTAGGACATAAAATACTTTACTCCGACCACGACATGAAGATATGAATATGTAATAAAAAAAATAGGCCCTCGAACCACTAAGACATCACAGGAAATCTCCATTTACATCCCGTCTGATTATTTACAGAAAAAGACAAATGAAAATGTGCAGATAGAGGGGTCAAGCGGTCCCCTCAAAACTTTGAATAGGGAGAAGAAACAAGTGATGAAGGAGACTCACAAGTGGCTTCCCGACCCAGTCGTATTCATAATCAAAGACATAGCCGTTCCTATCGAAGAGGTCAGTGAAGAGTTTCCGTAAGTAGTCGTAATCAGGTTTCTCAAAGAAGTCCAGCCTCCTCACGTAACGCAGATAGGTGGCCATCTCTTCTGCAGGACGAAGGCACACAAATTACTACATTTGCATAAACTGATCTAGAACTAGACCTAAACAAAAAGGAAGGAGTAACACATTCCAAATGAAACCAATCAAATCTGACCGGGGAAGCTTTCACAAAGCACTTCAATTGGAGTAGCTCGCTTGGTATCTCCAATCTTCTGATACCTCTCCTTCAAAGTGTCTGCCTGGAATCAACAAAGTACAACAATTATTCCCCCACGCATTTAGCTTTAATTCCCACACAGCACAGTAGAGTCGAAAAACTACAGCTTTGCAGAAAGCAAAATATAATGCCAAATTCGGGGCAATACATAGCTGGAGGCAGTGTAATTGAATGGGAATAACGGTCACACGTAGAAAATTAACGCGTCTTAGTTCGCATCCACATGCAAATCCTCTCGTAAGCCATTTTATGTTCTGAGTTGACATGAGGCTGTTATACAGGGGGCTTCAGTTAACATCTATGGGATCGGTGTCTGATATCTGATATGGGCAGAAAGCTTAAAGTCTTGTTAACGGCACTGTCCAATTTACAGTAGCTATTAGAGAGAAAGAATACCATGCTATTGTTTGAAGAGAGTGCACAGTTATGAACTTGAAAATGTATTAATAAACCTATTAGGAACATTTGGGCAGTCTTGATACAACATTTTGGCAGTCTTGATACAACATTTGGAACAGAAATGCAATGGTTCATTGAATCAGTCTAAAACTTTGCACATGCACTTTTGCTATCTAGTGGCCAAAATACAAATTGCACCTAACCTGGAATAGTACATTGTCACCTTTCTCTTGCATTTCAAAGATGATACAAAATAAATAATAATGCATCTTTGTATTATCTTTTACCAGATCTAATGTGTTATATTCTCCTACATTAATTTCACATTTCCACCAACTTCAAAGTGTTTCCTTTCAAATGGTATCAAGAATAAGTATATCTTTGCTTCAGGCCCTGTGCTACAGGCTACATTTGGGTATGTCATTTTAGGCAATAAAAAAATAAATAAATGTAGGTTCCGATCCTTAACAAATTCGTATTTACAATGACGGCCTACCCCAGCCAAACCCTAACCCGGACGATGCTGGGCCAATTGTGCCACACACTATGGGACTCCCAATCAAGGCCGATTGTGATACAGCCTGGAATCAAACCAGGGTCTGTAGTGACGCCTCTAGCACTGAGATGCAGTGCCTTAGACCGCTGCGCCACTCAGGAGCCCCCAAAAAATAGTTATATGAGTTCTACCATGATATTCTACAGTTAGATCGCTATATGCTTGAAAATAATGGAGAGCCGCACACTCTAGGAGCTCAGATGCAAAAATGGAATACCCTGATGAAGACAGCTTGGCTGAGTGACTTATGTGGGTAAAATAAGATGACATTTACATCTATTAAACACTGCAGAGACCAAAAGGTATGAGCTAAACGGTGGTATCCGGTATAAATTGCACAATGATAGAAATAAAACCATTTTTTTAAATGTAGAAACTGCATTATATGAATATGTTTTTCCATTGTTAATTCATTTACACAGAGACGATTCAAATCCTTCCTGTGTATGGTTACTGCACTATTTTCATTGTATTTTCCCCTAACATGTCTTCCTCTTCCCTAAATACTGTAAACACTTTCTAGAGTCTGAGGCCTTGAAATGTCACTTGGGCCTTGAATGAGAGAAGTTATTTTGCGTTGGGGGGCTAAGTGACAGGGTGTGTCTGAGATCATGTAGATATCATGAAACTGTATACCTTCAGGCCTTGCCAGGGAAGGCTGCCTCGCAGGAAGTACATAAACATGTGACCCAGAGCCTCCAGATCATCCCGTCTGCTTTGCTCTGGAGGAAAAGAAGAGTTTGTTACTCACACAATTATCCACCACTTCAACTATATATGACACCATAAGGCTTAGGTCATAATGTGAACATCTAAAATGCATCAATCAATGCATAATCCATCTACATGATGAAGTTATGTGTACAGATCTCAAGTTGGGATTCAGCCCTTACAGAACATAATGGAAAAGTGGATAATTAACTTCAGGACAGGTTCACAGGATTAGGAAAGAAAATGTCCATCTTTCCAATAACACAGCAGCGTGTGTCTTCATGATCATTTCTTACCTTTCCCCAGGTGTGTGTTGATGCTCATGTAGCGCGCCGTGCCTGTCAGGCTCTTGTGCTCCCGGTACGGGATGTGTTTTTTGGTCTCGGGGTCGATGTATTCTTTGGCCAGCCCAAAGTCGATGATGTGGATTGTGTGCTGCCTCTTGCTGCCCGGCCGCCCCACCAAAAAGTTCTCTGGCTTCACGTCTCTGTATATCAAGCTCTTTGTGTGGACAAACTCCATCCGCGTTATCTGGGAGATTGAGCATTGAGCATGTAGACAAGCTAAGATCTCAAACTCTCTCTCAGTGCACTTTTCAAATGCAAACACTGTAAATGAGCCATGGACACATCTATAGAGATAACACCATAGAGTAGTTTTTAAAAATATTGGTTGGGCACCTCTGTGTAAGACACTTACTTACGTAAACAACAATTCAATTCTTACCAGCTGTATGGCTATCATAAGGACGGTCTTGAGGGAGAAGGTGCGGTCACAGAGATCAAACAGGTCTTCCAGGCTGGGCCCCAGCAGCTCCAGCACCATGGCATTGTACTTCCCACATGGCCCAAAGTAGTACACCTGAGGAATACCCTCTGCAACACAGAGACAGGCAGGGAGGAACACATGATATGAGTGGGACCACACAACTTACAGGGAACGTGCCAGAATCCCAAAGGTTTAAAAAAGGCTTAACTACTAACCATCTGTTTTAGCATCATAAGAGCCACAGATATTCTAAAAGCATTAAAAGCATTCGGCCCTTCTGAAAAAGCTTAGAGGCGGAGGGACTACGGATGCATGAAAGGTGGTAGTTAAAGAAGGGTAGTAGGGCTTTGGCTTCAGAGCCATGTTGATATTGAGCAGACTACGTGTGTGGGAAGGCGGTTTCAATTAGAACAACATGGATGGTAAACAAAAACGTATGAACGTTGATGCCGTGTGATGGAAAAAAACTGTTTGCCAACACACCCTGTCATGTGATCATACACTATATGTACAGAAGTATGTGGACACTCAAAATGAGTGGATTCGGCTATTTCAGCCACACCCGTTGCTGACTGATGTATAAAATCGAGCACATAGCCATGCGATCTCCATAGACAAACATTGGCAGTAGAATGGCCTTAATGAAGAGCTCAGTGACTTTCAATGTGGCACCGTCATAAGATGCCACCTTTCCAACAAGTCAGTTTGTCAAATTTCTGCCCAGCTAGAGCTGACCCACTCAACTGTAAGTACTGTTATTGGGAAGTGGAAACATCTAGGAGCAACAATGGCTCAGCCGCAAAGTGGTAGGCCACACAAGATCACAGACACTTCCTGTGATCTTGTGACCTCCAAGTGCTGAAGAACATAAAAATCGTCTGTCCTTGGTTACAACACTCACTACCGAGTTCCGAACTGCCTCTGGAAGCAACGCCAGAAGAAGGAAGAGCTGTTCGTCGAGAGCTTCATGAAATGGGTTTCCATTGCTGAGCAGCAGCACACAAACCTATGACCACCATGCGCAATGCCAAGCGTTGGCTGGAGTGGTGTAAAGCTCGCCGCCATCGGACTCTGGAGCAGTGGAAACACGTTCTTTGGAGTGATGAATCATGCTTCAACATCTGGGAGTCCAATGGACAAATCTGGGTTTGGAGGATGCCAGGAGAACGCTACATACTTGAATGCATAGTGCGAACTGTAAAGTTTGGTGGAGAAGGAATAATGGTCTGGGGCTGTTTTTCATGGTTCAGACTAGGCCCCTTAGTCCCAGTGAAGGGAAATGTTGACGCTACAGCATACAATGTCATTCTAGACAATGCTGTGCTTCCAACTTTGTGGTAACAGTTTGGGGAAGGCCCTTTCCTGTTTCAGCATGATAATGTCCCCGTGTGCACAAAGCAGGGTCCATACAGAATTGGTTTGTCGAGATCGGTGTGGAAGAACTTGACTGGCCTGCACAGAGCCCTTACCTCAACCCCATCGAACACCTTTGGGATTAATTAGAACGGCAACTGCGAACCAGGCCTAATCGCCTAACATCAGTGCCAGACCTCACTAATGCTCGTGGCTGAATGGAAGCAAGTCCCCGCAGCAATGTTCCAACATCTAGTGGAAAGCCTTCCCAGAAAAGTGGAGGCTGTTAAAGCAGTAAAGGAGGGACCGACTCCATATTTAATGCCCATGATTTTTATTCAACGAGCAGATGGCCACATACTTTTGGTCATGTTGTATGTGTGACCTGGGAGGAATTTAGGAGTTTATCATCACAGTAAAAATTCTCTGAAGAGGAGACTTCCAGTTTAACAGTAACTCTATTCCCTATGTGGAACAGAACAAAGGGCAATGGCCATTTGTGACCCCATGGCCACCATGACCTTATGGTCCAGCCTCCAAGGACACATCCAGCTCCAGGTTATGCCTCACCAGTTCAGACCAGTATCTGATACCAGTGGCCTTCATTCCATTCCTTGGCTGGCAGTTGTGCCAAAGTGACTGCATGCTCCCCTCCCAGCAGGCGGCTGTCGCCCCGAGGGCACCCCGACCCCGTCAGAGAGAGGAGAGGATCAGCAGCTTTAGTAGTATGGCAGGCTGGCCGGGAGGCTGTGTGAGTGTGGGGAGGAGGGGAGGGATTAGAGCAGGATTTACCTGATCACCCCTCAAGTCACTCCCACAGCGAAGCAGTGCAGATCTCACACATCCACACAGCTGTCCCAGGGCACTTTAGGCAGTAGGACTTGCCTGGTAATGATGGCGATGGCGGCCGAGGTCGGCAGCGACAAAAGATCAACAAGTAAGCTGACTCATCAAAGCCCGCCCAAATCTAGGGAGGGCATTCAGCAGCCCTGCCAATGCACTGATCAATTGGAAAGTGTCTATGCTAGAACAACTGTCCCTGACCTCACCTACAATACTCCCTACTGGGGAACTCTAGAGCTGTAAACACAACAAAGATAACAGCTGGGGAAAAGCTTCAACTGAAATGGAAAAGGCCTAGAATAAATCTACATTTCAGGGAAACCATTCAAACAAGAATGATTTTATCTTTGACAAAAGCTACACCTAATCATATTTGCTAAGTACTATGTGGATGTCATTCCAGTGTAAAAATAACCCTAGCCAATCACGCCTGTAATAAAAGCACTTATGCAAGGAGTGAGTGGTTTCCTAGAAACTATTCTTTATCGTGATTTATGACAACAGATATAATTGGCTGCTGTCCGCAGCACCACTAGCTTCAAAGTCTATTCTGCTGCCTTCCAGTGCCATTCTGTGCACTGCTCACAACCCACTCTCTCCAAACACAAGTGAAACGTGTCTGGAACAATCCAGAGTATTGTCTCAGACAGGGGCCCCTCTCAGTCTGGCCACTGTGGCAGACAATGTTGCCCTACAATGAAATGTCAAAGTTTAGGCTGAGCCCGAGAGGGAGGCGGTCTCAATTAAACATTTAGAATGCCGAGTGCATCGGGGAGAAAAAAGGCGGCGCTGATTTCATTAGGCCGGGCAGGCAGCGCTATCGCGATGTAGCCGGGATGAAACGTGATCGTCCAGCCGGCCTGCCCTGCATAGAGCCCGTGTGACTCAGTGGTAGGTTATGTTATCTATCCCAGGAAGGCAGCGCATAAAATATCCAGACTGCTCTGGACTGGATGGACCACAGAAGATCACTGCAAACTCATACTCAAAATGGCACTGATTGATTTATCACTCCCAAGATACCAGGGCAGTGGGCACTGTAGAAGGACACACATACGACTTGTGTAAGAGCAGGCAATGCTTTGAGGCAAAGCTTTGATGATGGGTTACTAAATATTCACATGCACTGATATTATCAGTGAAATCTTAAATCATCTCATAAGGAGACTGGTCACATGCAGTGCTTTCACAAGCGAAGAACATGCTATCAGGACTGTGTGAGCTCAGTCAACCAGTCATCCAGTTAAATTATTGATAGTGACGTAAAAAGTGTATGATGTCTCAGACACCCCATGCTCATTGGTTATTGTTGGGGTTGGGGCGTGGCCAGACCCGGCCAGCTAGTGTGTGTAACTGAATGTGTTGTTCTAGTGATTGGGTGCTTTCCAGGGCAGGCGAGAATTAACACTCTTAAGATAAGCTGCTCTTAAGCACCATGTACAGCTGACACAGCTCTAGTAATTGTGGCAGTGGGGTCCAGGTTCAGACCAGGGCTTGACCCTGGCTTAAATTATGTCACATTCACATTGTAAAAGGACTATACACCTGTATCCATCTGTACCACACATAATCATTTTTACAGAAGAATCATAAGCAGAAGAAGACTTGATAATTACTCACTATTCCACACAATTTTTCAATAGATGTAGCAACCAGTAAGAGTAACACTTTTCCCCCTCCATTCTATAATGAGAGAAAAGCTGGGCCAACATTGTCACTGGCTCCATCTTTAGCTCAGCCTATGAGATTGTAGCAGGCCTCTCTCTGGTGGTCCCTCTGCCACAGTGGCCGGAGGAGGAGAGGGAAGTCAGGATGTGTATAACGCATCAGTGGAAACACTACAGAGGACATGGATTCCTTCAATGGGCTGGCCCAAGGGGTGGGGATAAAGACTCACTATCCAATGAATGAATGAGGATCCACAAGCAACTTCGATCGACTCTGTTCTCAAATAGGTGTAAAGAAGATAAATAGCACAATGTACTATGCTGTGCTGCCTGGGATTGGGAATACAACTACAGGCCCAGTCAGACAGAACACAACAAAGGAAAGCTGACAGAGAGATAGGCCAGCCCTTTTCCCTGTACATCACAGGAGAGTTTGCCTGGCCTTTCTTCTTCAGGCCGGCCAGAGGCATTGCTGAGACGAGCAATGGAAGTAGATATATACGATAATGGCCCTACATTGAAGGCCATCTATAAATAGACTAGCCTAGGACACCTCTAATGCCCTGCACTCCAACTCCCTATTAACACTGTGGAGCTGCTGCTCTGGCACAGGGACAGAGAGTAAGCTGGCAGGTGATCAGCTCTCTATGAGAGAGAAAGAGACACACACTTGTCTTATGAAAGAGAACATCCCTGGGCGCAGTGACACACACTCGTCTTAGAGTGTGTGTGTGTGTGTGGCCTTCCCACTCCAGTGCTCAAATGAATGCACAGGCTTTGCCCAAGCTGTTTATCTCTTTCTTTAAAAGCCAAAAGGATCAAAGACCAGTGTCCTCAGTCACATTTAGTGGAATTAGAATACAAGTGGTCAGCTTGTCCCTACCTACCCTCAAATACAATACAATCTATTTACGGACCGTAAATACAATATATTCACCATTTGTTTTCTTAACAGATCAAATGCTCATAAAAAGTGACTTGAACTAACTAATGATGAAAACTATAGTACTAATCACTTTGGTTAAAATAAACTGTTTTTTTTTTTAAAGTGGCCCAATGTCAGAGAGATTTTTCAATGATAGTATTAAGCAGTGAGAGGATCAAACACTAAGCATTCCAGGCTGGCCAAGCTTTGCCGTGGGCTGTTCCCCACCTCTCCCCTCTGGAGGTACAGCACAGCCCCACGGATCACAGCACAGAGAGAGCACATAGACATGGCATGAAGGTTCTGGGCCTGCTAGGGAACAACCATCTGTAGGAGGGGGACAGGGCTTTCATATCTCCCAGATACGTGTGCAGAGAAGATGGCCATCCATCCAGCTGAGCCTACTAGCAAACACTGTTATAAAACAGTTATAACACTGTAGCTGTATGTGCTTACCTGAACTTCCCAACTGTTTATAAAATCTATATTCCAAGTGAAGCTGTGGAGCCCGTGACTTTATCGGTTCCTAAAAAAGGAAAGAAAGAGAACCCCATTAGTAATGGAAAACACCTAGTGGTTATTAACATATTCAAATAGGTGGATCAACGTCAAGATTGTGGTGATAAATGGTTGAAAAACAATATGTTGTATGTGAAACAGTATAGGCCTTTTCATAGATTCCATGAGACAACTAAGGATGCATCCATGCTTACTATAACATTCCTAAGATCCCTCAGGCTTAGACACCAAAAACATAAATCATCATCATCTACTTAACACAACATACTTCCTCCACGAAGATGATGTAAGGGCATTATGTATTTATGAACCAATGTCGCTTGCAAGAGGAAAAACAAACCTGTAAAAACAAAAATGGAGAAAACGGAACCAGGCAAAAAAAAATGTTAGATTTTATTGGGCCCTAGACACATCAACCACCCAGGGCAGCGTAAGCCTCCTCCACACAACTCCTCCAACCAGCACCAGCCTCCCCCGTTTCACAAAATTGGGATCCTTAACGTTAAGAAAAATGTATTTTATTTTCCGTGTTATAGCCTAACCAGACAGTAGGCTATATAGGCCTGGGGAACTTTGTGTCATTTAAATAAAACCGGAGAGGAAGAGGCAAACTTTTGGCTACTTTGGTGAACGTGAGGCATGCAAGACAAGACATTAAGAGATACAGATTACCAAGACGTATACAGACGGTTCTTTCTGCCTGCCCCCTCCTCGCTCTCCCTCATGCTGGCTCGCCTGCTCTTTCTCTTTACAAATGATGCGAGTGTGTGTTCAGTCTTCGGTCTGTTGCATCTAGAATATCCTAGCCTATTCATTGATGATAGACCCTGCTTTACTGAAGTTGTGAGACATTGCAAGCCAAGAAATTGCGAGATGCAATGGAATGCTGTGAGATACAGCTTTTGATTGCCACAAGTCCTAGCGCATGGTTCTGACTGTGTGCCTGGTGGCCGACATGCCTATACTGTGCCCTTCCCCTCGCTAGTTCGCTATAAAAGATGCAAGTGTTCATGTTACCGGAAGTACTGTTCCAATAATATTGAATCATAAGAGTTGATTCATAGCGGAATCGAATCTTGACACTCAGAAATAGGAGTCGACCTGCAAGGAATCGTGGAAACAATTATTTTGGAGTCGACTCTCCACCATGACGTCATTGTCATTACAGTTGAAAAATTTGGTAGAGAAATGCAAGCAAGACCCAAAGCGCTTCTGGCAGCATTGCAGCTGCATTGTGAATTCACATGGACTTTTATAATAACGGAAAACCAATTAAAACAAATTGCAGTTTAAACACGAAGAAAAGTATTTATTTGTCACATCCCTACTTCACCAGTCTACTAAAACAGCTCTCCTCCACCCAGCACCAGTCTACTAAACAGCTCTCCTCCACCCAGCACAAGTCTACTCAACAGCTCTCCTACACCCAGCACCAGTCTACTAAAACAGCTCTCCTCCACCCAGCACCAGTCTACTAAACAGCTCTCCTCCACCCAGCACCAGTCTACTCAACAGCTCTCCTCTCCCCAGCACCAGTCTACTCAACAGCTCTCCTCCACCCAGCACCAGTCTACTCAACAGCTCTCCCCAGCACCAGTCTACTCAACAGCTCAGCACAGCTCTCAACAGCTCTCCTACACCCAGCACCAGTCTACTCAACAGCTCTCCTCCCCCAGCACGAGTCTACTAAAACAGCTCTCTTCCACCCAGCACCAGTCTACTCAACAGCTCTCCTCCACCCAGCACCAGTCTACTCAACAGCTCTCCTCCACCCAGCACCAGTCTACTCAACAGCTCTCCTCCCCCCAGCACGAGTCTACTAAAACAGCTCTCCTCCACCCAGCACCAGTCTACTCAACAGCTCTCCTCCCCCCAGCACGAGTCTACTAAAACAGCTCTCCTCCACCCAGCACCAGTCTACTCAACAGCTCTCCTCTCCTCAGCACCAGTCTACTAAACAGCTCTCCTACACCCAGCACCAGTCTACTCAACAGCTCTCCTCCCCCAGCACCAGTCTACTAAACAGCTCTCCTACACCCAGCACCAGTCTACTCAACAGCTCTCCTCCCCCAGCACCAGTCTACTAAACAGCTCTCCTCCACCCAGCACCAGTCTACTCAACAGCTCTCCTCCACCCAGCACCAATCTACTAAACAGCTCTCCTCCACCCAGCACCAGTCTACTAAACAGTGTTTTCATATTAGTGCAGGTGAAGGAAAGGAGATGAAAATAAGATTAAGACACAGCCCCATCCTGCTCCCAGTCTGAACATTAGGCGCATCTTGTCCATCTTAAGTGGATATCTGAGGAGAGAGAGACTGGTTAAGTGGAACTGAACTGGACACATGACCAGGCACTGGGCAGTGAGGGACGTCAGGGCGGGGCGAGGCACTGTCTGTGACATCATCAGTGGAGGGAGGCTTAGCCTCTCCACTAGGGAGGACGTGGGAAAAAATATACAAATAAAAACAGATGGCTGAAAACCACAGGACCCTAAAACAGAGGCTTATGGGGCTTTACATGCTTAGACTCATCCCAGCAGATAACTATGCAAATGACCAAACCAAACCAGGAAATAATATCTACAATCACGGTAGGTAGCCTACCTTTCCATGTTAAATGGGTCATAAAATTCCTTGTCATTCCCTCTCAAAAATGATAGCAGACCCTCTCGATGCCCAATCTCCACACCCAACCTTTTAAAAGAAGATACTCACAGAGCTCGCACGAGAAGCACAACCTTTTCACTTAGATGGAATAAAGTGCTTATGCGCAAACAATAAAATGTTATTAGCCACATGCTTTGTAAACAACGGTGTATACTTAACAATGAAATGCTTATTTACAGGTCCCTTTTCAGACAATGCAGAGTTAACCTCTTCAACCTATGGGGGCGCTATGTCATTATTGGATAAAAAAAAACGTGCCCGTTTTAAGCGCAATATTTTGTCACGAAAAGATGCTCGACTATGCATATAATTGGCAGCTTTGGAAAGAAAACACTCTGACGTTTTCAAAACTGCAAAGATATTATCTGTGAGTGCCACAGAACTCATGCTACAGGCGAAACCAAGATGAAACCTCAAACAGGAAATGAGCAGAATTTTTGAGGCTCTGTTTCCCATCGTCTCCTTATATGGCTGTGAATGTGCCATGAATGAACTTGAGCTCTCTGCCGTTCGTCCAAGATGTCTGCAGCATTGTGACATATTTGTAGGCATATCATTGGAAGATTGACCATAAGAGACTACATTTACCAGGGGTCCGCCCGGTGTCCTGTGTCGAAATTATTGCGTAATCTCTAGGTCCATGTGCGTTCCATTACTTCAGAAGAGAAAGTCAACTGCCACGATGGATTTATCGTCGATAGATATGTGAAAAACACCTTGAGGATTGATTCTAAACATCGGTTTGCCATGTTTCTGTCGATATTATGGAGTTAATTTGGAAAAAAGTTTGCATTTTAATGACTTAATTTTCGTTTTTTTTTCCTACCCAAACGTGATGGAGAAACGGAGCGATTTGTCAACACAAATAATCTTTTTGTAAAAACTGAACATTTGCAATCTAACTGGGAGTCTCCTCATTGAAAACATCTGAAGTTCTTCAAAGTTATTCAAAAGGTAAATTATTTTATTTTAATGTTTTTCTGGTTTTTGTGAAAATGTTGCTTGCTGAATGTCAGGCATGTCAGGCATAATACTATGCTAGGCTATCAATAATGTTACACAAATGCTTGTTTTGCAATGGTTGAGAAGCATATTTTTGAAAATCTGAGATGACAGTGTTGTTAACAAAAGGCTAAGCTTGAGAGCAAATAGATTTATTTAATTTCATTTGCGATTTTCATGAATAGTTAACGTTGCATTATGCTAATGAGCTTGAGGATAGATTTACACAATCCTGGATACAGGTTTCTTTCGTAGCTAAACGTGACGCAGAAAACGGAGTGATTTGTCCTAAACAAATAATATTTTTGTAAAAACTGAACATTTGCTATCTAACTGAGAGTCTCCTCATTGAAAACATCTGAAGTTCTTCAAAGGTAAATTATTTTATTTGAATGTTTTTCTGGTTTTTGTTAAAATGTTGCCTGCTGAATGCTAACGCTAAATGCTATGCTAAATGCTACGCTAGCTATCAATAGTGTTACACAAATGCTTGTTTTGCAATGGTTGAGAAGCATATTTTGAAAATCTGAGATGACAGTGTTGTTAACAAAAATCTAAGCTTGAGAGCTAGCATATTGATTTTATTTCATTTGCGATTTTCATGAATAGTTAACGTTGAGTTATGGTAATGAGCTTGAGGCTGTATTCACGATCCCGGATCCGGGAAGGCTCGTCGCAACAGGTTAAAGAAAAAAAACATTGAAATAAAAATGTAGAAATAGTGGCATGAGGAATAAATACACAGTGATTAACTTCTTGATGCACCTATCCCGCTAGCGGGATAATTTGTCAACATCCGCTGAATTGCGGAGCGTCAAATTCAAATTAAATTACTAAAAATATTTAATTTTCATGAAATCACAAGTGCAATATAGCAAAACACAGCTTAGCTTGTTGTTAATCCACCTGGCGTGTCAGATTTCAAGAAAAGCTTTTCGTCGAAATCATACCAAGCCTTTATGTAAGGACATCTCTCTCAGCAGACAAAACATTACAAACAGCTAGCAGCAAAGTAGATTGGTCACGAAAGTCAGAAAAGCAATAAAATGAATCGCTTACCTTTGATGATCTTGAGATTTTTGCACTCACAATATTCCCAGTTACACAATAAATATTCCTTTTGTTCCACAAAGATAATTTTTATATCCAAAATATCATTCCATTTGGTTGGCACGTTATGTTCAGAAAACCACAGGCGCGAGCGGTCATGACCGGGCAGACAAAAATTCCAAATAGTATCATTCAAGTTCGTAGAAACATGTCAAACGTTTTTTCTAATCAATCCTCAGGTTGTTTTTACAATATATATATCGATAATATTTCAACCGGACTGTACCTTCTTCAATAGGAGAGAGAGAGAAAATGTCTGCTCCAAGCTGTTGCGCATGCAAAACAGATTGCTACTACAGACAGTTGAGGCACATGGCCGTGTCTTGTTATATAAAGCAGACAGAGAGGCATCGATGCATTCAATTACTGTTCGATTGAACGTTAGAATGGGCAAAACGACTGAGCGTGGTTGGGCAAATAATGGAGTAGTATAACAGTGGTGTGCAAAGCTGTGCAACTAGTTGGTCCTTGTCACCGATGGGCTGGAGTGGACAGTTGAGAAGTGGAAAACATTGCCTGGAACATGACAGTGTGTTCAGTTTACTTGAGTGGCCTGCACACTCCCCAGACCTCAACCACATAGAGCATCTTTGAGATGAGATGGAACGGGCTGTTTGCAGTACCAATATACCGCTGTCCAATCTGCAGAAACTGCATGATGCTGTCGCGTCAGCATGGACCAACATCCCTGTGGAACGTTTGCGACACCTAGTAGAATTCAGGCTGTTCTGGAGGCAAAGGGGGGTCCGACCCGGTACTAGATGGGTGTACAGTGCCTCCTTTGACTTTTTCCACATTTTGTTGTGTTTAAAATGGATGAAATTGAGACGTGTCACTACAGTACACACAATACCCCATAATGTCAAAGTGGAATTATGTTTTTAGAAATGCTTACAAACTAATTAAAAATGAAAATCTGAAATGTCTTGAGTCAGTAAGTATTCAAAATCTTACGATACTTGGCCCCATTCATTCTTTCCTTTACACGGATCAGTCGTCCTGGTCCCTTTGCAGAAAAACAGCCCCAAAGCATGATGTTTCCACCCCCATGCTTCACAGTAGGTATGGTGTTCTTTGGATGCAACTCAGCATTCTTTGTCCTCCAAACACGACGAGTTGAGTTTTTACCAAAATGTCATATTTTGGTTTCATCTGACCATATGACATTCTCCAAATCTTCTTCTGGATCATCCAAATGCTCTCTAGCAAAACTTCAGACGGGCCTGGACATGTACTGGGTTAAGCAGGGGGACACGTCTGGCACTGCAGGATTTGAGTCCCTGGCGGCGTAGTGTGTTACTGATGGTAGGCTTTGTTACTTTGGTCCCAGCTCTCTGCAGGTCATTCACTAGGTCCCCCGGTGTGGTTCTTGGATTTTTGCTCACCGTTCTTGTGATCATTTGACCCCACGGGGTGAGATCTTGCGTGGAGCCCCAGATCAAGGGAGTTTATCAGTGGTCTTGTATGTCTTCCATTTCCTAATAATTGCTCCCACAGTTGATTTCTTCAAACCAAGCTGCTTACCTATTGCAGATTCAGTCTTCCAAGCCTGGTGTAGGTCTACAATTTTGTTTCTGGTGTCCTTTGACAGCTCTTTGGTCTTGGCCATAGTGGAGTTTGGAGTGTGACTGTTTGAGGTTGTGGACAGGTGTCTATTATACTAATAACAAGTTAAAAACAGGTGCCATTAATACAGGTAACGAGTGGAGGACAGAAGAAGTTACAGGTCTGTGAGAGCCAGAAATCTTGTTTGTTTGTAGGTGACCAAATAAATTAATTAAAAATCCTACAATGTGATTGAAGTGTACCTATGATGAAAATTACAGACCTCCCTCATCTTTTTAAGTGGGAGAACTTGCACAATTGGTGGCTGACTAAATATTTTTTCGCCCCCACTGTATGTAGTTGCTACTACTACTGACAGTATAGATATTATTGACATGTTTAGTTGACATGACGAGTGGGACACTCCCCTGCGAGGACACATACAGTAGGTGCTTCCCACATTTTTCCGACTCAAATCAAATTTTTAGTGAAATGCTTACTTACAAGCCCTTAAACTTACAATGTAGTTCAAGAAATAGAGAAGAAAATATTGACTAAATAAACTCATGTAAATAAAAAGTAACACAATGAAATAACAACGAGGCTATATACAGGGGGTACTCGTATCGAATCAATGTGCGGTGTTACAGGTTAGTCGAGGTAGTTTGTACATGTAGGTAGGGGTAAAGTGACAATGCATAGATAATATGTAGCAGCAGTGTAGGGGGGGGGGGTCATTGTAAATAGTCCAGGTGGCCATTTGATTAATTGTTCAGCAGTCTTATAGCTTGGGGGTAGAAGCTGGTAAGGAGACTTTTGGACCTAGACTTGGCGCTCCGGTACCGCTTGCCTTGCGGTAGCAGAGAGAACAGTCTATGACTTGGATGACTGGAGTCTTTGACAATTTTTTGGGCCTTCCTCTGACACTACCTAGTATATAGGTGCTGGATGGCAGGATGCTTGGCCCCAGTATTGCGCTGTACGCACTACCCTCAGTAGCGCATTACGGTCAGATGCTGAGCAGTTGCCATACTAGGTGGTGATGCAACCGATCAGGATGTTCTTGATGGTGCAGCTGTAGAACTTTTTGAGGATCTGGGGACCCATGTCAAATCTTTTCCGTCTCCTAAGGGGGAAAAGGTGTTGTCGTGCCCTTTTCATAACCGTCTTGGTGTGTTTGGACCATGTTGTTGGTGATGTGGACAGCAAGGAACTTGAAACTCTCGACCCCCTCCACTACAGCCCTGTCGATGTTAATGGGGGACTGTTCGGCCCTCATTTTCCTGTAGTCCACGATCAGCTCCTTTGTCTGGCTCACATTGAGGGAGAGGTTGTTGTCCTGGCACCACACTGCCAGGTCTCTGAAGACCTCCCTATAGGCTGTCACATTGTTGTCAGTGATCAGGCCTACCACTGTTGTGTCGTCAGCAAACTTAATGATGGTGTTGGAGTCGTGGGTGAACAGGGAGTACAGGTGGGGACTAAGCACCCACCTGAGGGGCCCCGGTGTTGAGGATCAGCGTGGCAGATGTGTTGTTGCCTACCCTTACCACCTGGGGGTGGCCCGTTAGAAAGTCTAGGATCCTGGTGGGAAAAGGCAGTGTGGAGTGCAATTACATCATCTGTGTATCTGTTGGGTCAGTATGCACATTTTGTGGGTCTAGGGTTTCCAGGATGATGGTGTTGATGTGAGCCATGACCAGTTTTTCAAAGCACTTCATGGCTACCGACGGCTCTGATGAAGGTGAACCGTGCCAAAAACGTAAGCCTATTGTTGGCTTCTCCCATCAATAAATCTGTAACATTTACACAGCCACAAAGTCCTCCATTATCTTTATTCTCCCAGATAGTCAGTTGAAGTATCCTGGGGTAAGGAATGTTTTGGGGGGGGGGGGTGGTTCCATTTTAATGAGACACAACAAAATGTGGAAAAAGTCAAGGGTTGTGAATACTTCGAGAGTCCTTGTAAGTTAGGGGTAAAGTGACAAGGCAACAGGATAGATAACACAGTAGCAACACTGGTACCGCTTGCCTCGTGGTAGCAGAGAGAACAGTCTATGGCTTGGGTGGCTGGAGTCTTTCACCATTATTTTGGGCCTTCCTGACACCGCCTGGTATAGAGGTTCTTAAGCGTTTAAGGATGTCCCCACAGCTGCTCTTTTCAGGAAATGAGCAGTCCAAAAGCAGATTATCTGTAACGTATGGTTACAGCTTATTCTCCCTAAATGTAATATTCAAATGAAATCCCGCATTTGGGCTTGTAAAGATTTTAACGTATAGGCTGAAAATAATGGCCTGTGTACTTCAATGAAGCAAATGTATTCTTCCCAGAAACTCGTCAGCTGGACTGGACACAGGTGTCTGTCAAACCCAAAATGGGGGGGTTGAGAAGATAAATAGATAAATAGAAAAACACCTTTTTGTCATATCCTTTTCATAAATTGTGATTTTTGTTACATTCTATAAGCATATTATTTAGCTGAGCATGTACAGCAGACATGGAGTGTGACCCGGCAAGGCTGGGGACTGGTGCAGCTGACCTACAGCCAGGGCTAAAAGGAACTTCAGTGTTGGACCTCCTGCTGCAGCCCTTCTCCTGCTCAGCTGCCCCCACCACACCGCTTACAGACCGCTCTCCAACTAAGGACTAACTAAAAAGGATCAGCCAGCCTGTTTCACAGCCAAGCCTGTAGTAGCATAGTAGTTGTTGTAAGGGAGATATCAATTTCCTATCAAGCTTGCCTTGACCTATTAGCATTTCATTCCAAGAAACACGCTTTAGGCTCGTCAACATCTCATTATGTCATAGATCTCATGATCATGGCAGGTTTTAACTTGAACTCATTAATGCGTTCCTGAGCTGGTCTGAAAACTGTGCTACGGATCTCTGGGTGGATAACGGATGCAGCTGATCATCTAAATCTGATCATGGTAGCTCCATCGCAGCTGACAGAGAGAGAGAGAGATCCTGTTGACACGGATCCCGCGAGATTTCCTCTTGACCCGTCTCCGGAAGATCCTCACTGTAATAGAGCATATTACTGAAACTGCCATTACGTAAGACGTGGGAAATAAATACACCACTGTGTATCCTCATCTTGACCATCAATCAGGCACTGTACGTGATGCAGAGTTCAGAGAAATGGGCACCCTTGATGATATCCTCACTGCTATAGTCAAATACTAAACCATAAAAATGGAAATTATATTTATCATTTTAGGGAGCAGACTGAACATTCAAACAGAGCATAAGCCCAGGTATCGCCACTGTGCCCAGACCTGCATAAGGAAATGAGTGATGCTATAATACTAGTAAACAGGGTCAAAGGGGCTGTCTCTTCAGCTTTAATTGCCAGAGGTGTGGAAGAGGCAATGTGAGAGAGCAACAGCTGGCCTGTGTCCAGCCCTTCTCCTGTTTCAGATCATGTTTCAGATGGAGCCGGCAGCTGCCACCACGTGATAAGCAGCGCTTCAAACATGTCTGCCTCAGCTGCCCCCCAGCCACTGAAAGAACACTAGCACCAGTGATACAGGCGGCTCCGCTCTGACACGAGATGGAGGAGTGGACCTCAATAGCTAATGGAACGACTACTACACCCAGTGTCCCCCTGCTACTACACAGCTCTCTCTCCCCACAAACACAGCCCTGGGTTTTATAGGTCATAATTAACCATTTCCAGAGCAACAGCTTGATGTAATTGTTGGGCATTGATTACGTGAATAGCCTGTTCACTAAAAGCAGCCTTTTTACATCACAGGGTTAAAATAGGTTGGCTTGTGAAAAATAGGCAGTTCAATCATCAACATGTCAGTTTCGCTCATGCACAACATGCTGATGGAGTGTTTGTACTTTAACACACTACAACCACAAGCTGCAATAGGTGTGTGATACAATAAAAGGAGGAAGAGGATACAGCAACTCTGATTTCCATGTTATGGTTGACCACAATTCACCTTTTCGCCAGCCACAGCAAGTCCTTAGTATCTTATACATATTGGTCTCCACATACATATTCACTAAGTAGTAATGAGCACTATGAGGTCATTCAAATATCAGTCCTTCAGCAGCGGGGAAATATCTTACAGGGAGTCTCCATGGAAGTGTAATTCACTTATCACTCTCCTTCAAAGCCGTGAGCTATTGCCAGTCAAAGCAGAAGCTGTCCATCGCGGTCACCAGCAGATTCAGCCCACAAGCTTTCCCGGGGTTTATTGCAAATAACATGGGCCTCATAGGTGGCAGGTTGAACAACTCCCATCCTCTCTATCTCCAGCTGTCAATAAATGACTGTACAGGAGGGGCAGAAATGAAAGACAAGACTGATCTCCCCCACACCTCTTCCTTATATGGAGGCTGACTTCTATTTACAGTCTTCACCCTAAGTGAGTGAGTGAGTGAGTGAGTGAGAGTGAGTGAGTGCACGACAGGGACAAGAGGTCACTTATGTCTAAATCCATGGCAGATTTATTGAGGGGCACCATGACCTTGATCGCCAGATCCCTAGTCCACTCAAAACGGCAAAAAGGGTGCCAACCAGCCCAACACATTAACTGAGGGTAGATTGTAGCACGTGGAGAGATTTCAGTAGGAAAAGAGAACCTCCCCGGGGCAGTAAAAGAGAATGAGTAGTAGCCTAATAAAAATGTGATAGGAAAAAGGCTAATGGATATCAAACAACATAATAGATCATCTTTATGTACAGAAACGGAATCCGTAAATCACAAGTCACCATGGGACAGCAGAAGAAAAATGGCTGTTTTTCAAGTAAATGGCTTAAATGAATTATGAGCTGCAATTCCTGTAAAGTTGTTAGGATGTGTTTCTTTAAGGCTTGGGTTCCCCCCCAGATTGTAAGCCTGCAGTGTACTTACAGGAGTGGGCTCCTGCTTCCATCACTGAAGGATTCGTCAGTGTGAGAAAGTGCACAGCTGAACCACAGACTAGACCACTGTGTGTGGAAATGGCTGGCCAACAAAGACGACCTTTCAGCGCTCAGCCGTTTCTCACTCTGCTTTTTCTCTCTGTGCAGTGCAGTTCCAGATAGTCAGACTGAGGGCTGCAACAAACTCTCTCACTGGCAAGGGTGACACTGGCATTCACCTTTGTCCCAGGTGCAGCCACCACCCTGCATGTTGCTCATGCAACTTCGTATGAGGCAGAAAATAATATACAAGACACTTGCCAGTCCATAATGAACAGAGGCTAATACTGACAACTAAAAAAGAAGCCATATTACAAAGGGCTGCAACATTAACTGGGTTATTCAGGGCCTGCATGAGAGTCGTTCCATATCCTTCCAGCAAGACATGACACCCACCATGTCAGACTGTTCTGAAAACGTTTTTGTAGTTAGAAATAGATAAGATTAGGCCTACCGACCAGCGCAGCAGTCTAAGGCACTGCATCACAGTGCTAGAGACGTCACTACGCACACGTGTTTCGGGGGGACACATTGCTCTCACCTTGGCCTCTCCCGAGTCCATACGGGAGTTGCAGCAATGGGACAAGACTGTAACTACCAAATGGATATCACGAAAAAGAGGTAAAAAAAAATGTACAAATAAATCAATAAATAGTTAAGATTAGCATTCCGGCAACTTTATGTGTTGAGATTGTATTTGATCTCTGGGAAATTAAGCTCATTGATTGCACCCAAATTGGCCATGCTAAATTATAGGATTCAAATAATATTCAATAAATATAGTAACCAAGCATCCAATTCTGGACCAAACCATTGAGTACAATGAAATGGTCAAAAGCCACCTCCCCAATCACCAGTATACGGTATCACTTTTCCATGTCTGACAAGTAGTATGGAGCTTCTTTAGTATATTTGACATTTTTAGTGAATTTTAAAACATACAATCCACCTGCAGTGAAGCCATACAACATTTACATTACAGGCATCTAGCAGAGGCTCCCCATCCAGAGCAACCGACAAGAGCCCCGCTCAAGGGCACATCGATGGATCCCCCACCCAGACGACTCGGGAGCCCGAGGCAGCGGCCTCTTGGTCAACGGTCCAGTGCTCCCAACCACCAGGCCACCCTCAAAAACAGGCATTGGCTGTAACAACCTTTTTTAGTGTCATTTTTTTAAAAAAGTTTATTTTTTTACTGCCATTTTACCCCTCAATCAGCAATTTCACTCACACTCATCTCCAGTTCTGCTGGCGACTCCATCTGGATTTCTACACACCATATACAGTATATTTCAACTATGCTGTGATGTTGAACATACAAGTTTAATCTAAATCGAATAGAATCTGATTGAGAGTTAAATAAAAATTAAGATAAATAATTTTGCAAAGAGCAGTGTTTCCGCTGCATATATGGCGCTGCATCACGGCCAAATGATTGCTGCCGGGCCCCAAAGAAATATGGAACATGAAAATATATTTCTACCGAGGCACACTTTGAAGATGCTAGAACAGTCCACATGAACTTTTCCTCTGCAAACAAAAAGAGTAATGAACAGAAACAGACAACCCCATAGTAGAATAGTTTATCTATTTACCTAGTCGGCTTGTAGTGTGTGTTCTATGAGAGAGAAAATATTTGAGGCGCATTGAAGTTACAGTGCATACGGAAAGTATTCAGACCCCTGGACTTATTCCACATTTTGTTACGTTACAGCCTAATTCTAAAATGTATCAAATTAAACGTTTTACTCATCAATCTACACACAATACCCCATAATGACAAAGTGAAACAGTATGACATTTTTGCAAATGTATTAAAAAAACAGAAATACCTTATTTACATAAGTATTCAGACTCTTTGCTATGAGACTCAAAATTGATCTTAAGTGCATCCTGTTTCCATTGATCATCCTTGAGATGTTTCTACAACTTGGAATGCACCTGTGGTAAATTCAATTAATTGGACAGGTACACACACCTGTCTATATAAAAGGTCCCACAGTTGACAGTGCATGTCAGAGCAAAAACCAAGCCATGAGGTCGAAATGACTTAAATGTAAATGTAAATGTCGAAGGAATTCTCTGTAGAGGTCCGAGACAGGATTGTGTCGAGGCACAAATCTGGAGAAGGGTACCAAAACATTTCTGCAACATTTATTGGGGCCCTTCAGAGTGGCCTAAATCATTCTAAAATGGAAGAAGTTTGGAACCACCAAGACTCTTCCGGGTTCTTGGTCAGGGAGGTGACCAAGAACCCGATAACTCTGACAGAGCTCTAGAGTTCCTCTGTGGAGATAGGAGAACCTTTCAGAAGGACAGCCATCTCTGCAGCACTCCACCAAATCAGGCCTTTATGGTAGAGGCCAGACGGACGCCACTCCTCAGTAAAAGGTACATACATGACAGCCCGCTTGGAGTTTGCCAAAAAGTACCTAAAGGACTCTCAAACCATGAATAACAAGATTCTCTGGTCTGATGAAACCAATATTGATCTCTTTGTCCTGAATGCCAAGTGTCACGGAGGAAACCAGGCACCATCCTACGGTGAAGCATGGTGGTGGCAGCCCCGGCCAAAGCCCGGACTTGAACACGATGAAACATCTCTGGAGACCTGAAAATAGCTGTGCAGCGATGCTCCCCATCCAACCTGACAGAACTTGAGAGGATCTGCAGAGAAGAAAGGGGAGAAACTTCCCAAATACAGGTGTGCCAAGCTTGTAGCGTAAATACCCAACAAGATTTGCGGCTGTAATATCTGCCCGAGGTGCTTCAAAAGTACAGAGTAGAGTCTGAATACTTTTGTAAATATGATTTTCAAAATATTATGGGGTATTCTGTGTAGATTAATGAGGGAAAATGTCATCAATTTCAGAATAAGGCTGTAATGTAACAAAATGTGGAAAAAGTCAAGGGGTCAGAATACTTTTCTAATATACTAACTTTTTGGACAACCCAACAAAATTTACATAGAAATGTGAGTAATAGATCTGTCACTCATTGAAAGCAAGTCTAAGAAGCAGTAGATATTTTCTATGTGCGATATTTATATGCTTCCCATTTGAAAGTTTAGTTTTTGCATTTTTTATTTCATCACAAACTGAAATTAGGTGAACTATTCAAGTTTCTGAAACCAGAAAATGGTGGAGCGATTTCTGCATAGTGCATCTTCGAGAACAAATTGTCCTCCAGTTGACGGATTACATTTCCAATATCTCTATCCAAGTGATAATTCTGTAAGAGTATGAAGAGTATGAATTCTGTAAGAGTATGAAGCTGTGGCCCAGAGTATTGCTTCTTCATCCTTTGTAAAGTATTCCCAGTGAAACTGGTGATGTTTTTTTCCCCTGTTCAGAGAAATTAGTCACCTGCATTATTTAGCATAATTGAGTGTTAAAGTAACAATCACTAAATGCCGTTGTTCCTGCTACTGCAGGGCTACACATTGCACCCATTTTAAATATTTTTCTGTGCGACATGGACATTTTATTTAGGAGCACCAGTGTGCTTTGGAATTATATATATTTTTTAATCACCCAGATTATTTTTGTTGTAATGATCACTTCACTGTAGTGCAGACAGCGTGCCATGGTGCATACACTGAACTCAGATTCCTGACCCTCATGCTTGTGCTCCTAAATGTCTGTGTGTGCTCCTAAATGTCTGTGTGTGCTCCTACATGTTTTACTTAGGCACACGTGCTCCTAAAAAAGGTCAGCATAGAGCCCTGTACTGCCACTCTTATCCACTTTGCTGGTCACTTGTTTTTATTAAATGGATCACAACATTTTTTATTTGCAACTTTGGGTAGAAAACCAATAGCTTTTGCTCATTAGACCCATTTGTATCCTGATGCAATTTTGATCCTTTTAAAAATGGTTGAGTGCAATATTTGTATTCACTCTCAGCAGGTGAACACTGCTCCAGCAACCTCTGGGTCTGTGTCTGCCCTCCGGGCAGGGTCTAGTTCTCTTACTTCACACAGTAATAGTGCAGGCAGATATTGGAGGCTGACTGTGGGGCTCCCATTCCTGGTTCTCACTCCCCGCATTAGACCATCCATCCCCTTGGTCCCTCTGTGTCCTACCAGTTTCACTCCTCACCGATAAACATATATGATCCACCCTGTGAGGGCCCCATCAGCCGTGCCTCTTTTGGAGACCGCACCCCCCTGCTCTACTTGTTGATCCTGCCATATTCTTGTCCCAAAGATTAAGCCATGCTAGTCTTAGTACACATGGTCCGATACAGTGAAACGCTCATTAAATCAGTAATGGTTCCATTGATCGCTCCAATGTTCCTTGGATAACTGTGGCTGAACGCCAAGAAATGGCACTGACCTTCGGGCACACATGCATTTATTAGATGAAACCTATACAGGGTGCTCTCTGGTTCCCCGGCCACTTTTGGTGACCCTTCATGGCACTAATTTGAATGTCTGCCCCTATCAACTTTCAATGGTAGTTTCTGTGCCTACCATGGTGACGACGGGTAATGGGGAAATCAGGGTTCGTTTCCAGCGAGGGAGCCTTAAGAAACAGCTACTGCTGCCAAGAAAAGCAACAGGCACACAAATGATCCACTCCCGATTCAGGGAGGTGGTGATAAAAAAAATACAATACAGGACTCTTTCAGGTCCCTGGAATTGGAATGAGTACACTTAAATTCCTTTAATGAGGATCCATTACTGATGTTTAGGAGTGATGTTTAGAAGTATTTTTACAGTGGTCAAAAACTTCTGAAAGTATCATTGTTTTAACAGTAAAAAAATATATAATAATTTTGGGAATTTTACCCCGTTTTCGCTACAACTCCCATACGGGCTCGGGAGAGACGAAGGTTTAAAGTCCTGCGTCCTCCGATACACAACCCAACCAAGCCGCACGGCTTCTTAACACAGCGTGCATCCAACCCGGAAGCCAGCCGCACCAATGTGTCGGAGGAAACACTGTGCACCTGGCAACCTTGGTTAGCGCGCACTGCGCCCGGCCCACCACAGGAGTCGCTGGTGCGCGATGAGACAAGGACATCCCTACCGACCAACCCCTCCCTAACCCGGACGACGCGGCCGGTTACGACAGAGCCTGGGCATGAACCCAGAGTCTCTGGTGGCACAGCTGGCGCTGCAGTACAGTGCCCTTAATCACTGCGCCACCCAGGAGGCTTTACAGTCAAATTTGACTGCATGTTGTACATTGCCCATCGGTGTGACTAAGTCCTATTGGGTGACGCCAATAAATAAAAGGTGCCGTCTTGGACAAGATGTATAAAAAATAAAATACAAAAATAATAGTTAGATATGAGGCAGGTAACATAATACAATAGTTTTGTCTCGGTTTAAGGAAAATACTGTAAATCTTACCCAAAATGTAATAGCGAGACACTTGGTTATGATCATTATACAGGGAAATTGTGTTGTTCATTTCAAATGTCAGAATGTGATTGACTTAAAGACAAATAAATAACAAATAAAAAGCATTTTGTCTATTTTGGGAATCGTTAAATGCGCTGTTGAAAACTGTTACCGGAATAAAGTAGCCTAAGCTACTGCCGGAGACACGACTCCTCTCGCTATAGCCTACCAGCTGATCAGGGCCTGGGTTACGTCAGATTTGATTTCAAATGTTCAGATTCACCATCAGCAATAGTCCTGATAGTTTTGCTTTAAACAATCAGTGTATAGTCATTTTTAGATATACAATTATCAACTTTACCCTATATAAAATGAGGACAGCTACCCACACTGCATGGTCGAAGCAGGAGAATTAAAGTTCACTCCGTAAAAACATTGTGCTCACACATTGGATATGTAATAGCACATTTTAAGATAAATATTGACACATTACTAGATCAAACACTTTGAATCTGTAAAAAGTACAAATTAATTAGTGGGTGATGTTGTTTTCAGATCAAAAGTTGGGGGGACAAAAAGCAATCATCAAATCAAATTGTATTTTGTCACATGGTGGAGACTAACAGTGAAATGCTTACTTATGGGACCTTTTCCAACAATGCAGAGTAAAAACATATTTTAAAAACAATGACAAATACACAGTGAATAACGAATAATGAGTTAAAATAACATGGCTATATACAGGGTGTACCAGTACCGAGTCGATGTTCAAAAAAACAGTACTGCCTGTATGGGTAGAGTCCAGTGTGTGTGCATAGAGTCAGTGCAAAATAGTTGGTGGAAAACAATAAAATAGATCAATACAGGTTGTCCGGGTAGCCATTTGATTAGATATTTAGCAGTCTTGTTTAGCAGCTTTAACCCTAGGGGGTAGAAGCTGTTCAAGGTCCTGTTGGTTCTAGACTTGGTGCAATGATACCGTTTGCCGTGTGCTAGCAGAGAAAACAGTCTATGACTTGGGTGGCTGGAGACTGACAATTGTTTTGGGCCTTCCTCTGACACTGCCTGGTAGAGATCCTGGATGGCAGGGAGCTCGGGCCCAGTGATGTCCTCACCAACCTCTGTAGCACCACGCGGTCGGGCCAGTCAAGACACTCAATGGTGGAGCGGTATAACTGAGAATCTGAGGGCCCATGCTAAATCTTTTCAGCCTTCTGTGGGGGAAGAGGCGCTGTCATGCCTTCTTCAGAACTGTGTGGTTGTGTGTGTGGACCATGTTAATTCTCTTATTGATGTGGACGCAGAAGGAACTTGAAGCTCTTGACCCGCTCTACTACAACCCCATCGATGTGGATAGGGGTGTGCTCGCCTATCCAGTTCCTGTAGTCCACATTAAGCTCCTTTGCCGTTGAGGGGAGAGGTTGTTGTCCTGGCACCACACGGCCAGGTCTCGGACATCCTCGCTATAGGCTGCCTCATCGTCGGTGATCAGTCCTATCACAGTCGTGTCGTCAGCAAACTTGATGATGGTGTTGGAGTCTTACGCAGCCACGCAGTTGTGGGTGAACAGGGAGTACAGGAGGAGACTAAGCACACACCCCCGAGGGGCTCCCATATTGAAGATCAGCGTGGTGGATGTCTTGCCTACCCTCACCACCTGGGGGCAGCACATCAGGAATTACAGCATCCAGTTGCAGAGGGTTCGGTCCCAGGGTCCTGAGCTTGGAGGGGACAGTGGTGTAGAATGCTGAGCTGTGGTCAATGAACAGCATTCTTACATACTGTAGTAATTCCTTTTGTCCAGGTGGGTAAAGGGCAGTGTGGAGTGCAATACATATTGCGTTGTGGCGAAATGGGAATTGTAGTGGGTCCAGGGGTGATGGTGTTGATGTGAGCCATGACCAGCCTTTCAAAGTATTTAATGGTTATAGCATTTCTTGGCGTTCTTGGGCATGGGGACTATAGTGGTCTCCTTGAAACAAGTTGGTATCACAGACCGGGTTTATTGTTACAAAGTGGGATTCAAATGGATTTAATTGTCAACAATCTACTGCAAAATACTATAATGTCAAGGAGGAAGATTTTAGATAAGTTGTATAAGTATTCCACCCTTAAATTAGTTAAGGAGTAACATTTGGCTTAAAAAATCTAATAAATGACATGGACTGACTGTGTGAAATAGGGGTTGACATGAGTTGATTGACTAATACTTCCACTGTCCTCCATACATCCATCTGTAAGGTCCCTCAGTCAAGTATTGCATTTCAAGCACAGATTCAACGACCAAGACAAGGGAGCTTTTCAAAAGCCTCAAAGAAGGGTAGTGATTGGTAGATGGGTATTAATAACAAATTAGATATTGAATATATATTTTAGCAAGATATTTACTTAATTAAGCATAGTGTTTATTTGGGGCGACAGATAGCCTAGTGGTTAGAGAGTTGGGCTAGTAACCGAAAGGTTTCTAGATCGAATCCCCGAGCTGACATGGTAAAAATCTGTCATTCTGCCCCTGAACAAGGCAGTTAACCCACTGTTCCTAGGCCGTCATTGTAAATAAGAATTTGTTCTTAACGGACTTGCCTAGTTAAATAAAAGGTAAAAAAAATTAATTCAATTAAAATTCAATTAAAAATTAAAAGTCTAGTCAATTATGCTGTGGATTATACAGTCTAAAAAAAACATTAAGGACTCCTTCTCTTTCCATGACAGACTGACCAGGTAAAAACTTTGATCCCTTATTGATGTCACCTGTTAAATCCACTTCAATCAGTGTAGATGAAGGGGGAGACAGGTTCAAGAAGGATTTTTAAACCTTGAGACAATTGAGACATGGATTGTGTGTGTGCCAGTCAGAGGGTGAATGGCCAAGAAGACACTGTTGGGTTTTTCCCACCCTGCAGTTTCCCATAAGGGGCGGGGCAGGGGCAGGGTAGCCTAGTGGTTAGAGCGTTGGACTAGTAACCGGAAGGTTGCAAGTTCAAACCCCCGAGCTGACATGGTACAAATCTGTCGTTCTGCCCCTGAACAGGCAGTTAACCCACTGTTCCCAGGCAGTCATTGAAAATAAGAATATGTTCTTAACTGACTTGCCTGGTTAAATAAAGGTAAAATAAAAATATAAATAAATAAAAAATATATCTCAAGAATGATTCACCACCCAAAGGACATTCAGATAACTTGACACAACTGTGGGAAGCATTGGAATCAACATGGGCCAGCATCCCTTTGGAACGCTTGACACCTTGTAGAGTCTTTGCCCCAATGAACTGAGGCTGTTCTGAGGGCAAAAGGAAGGGGGGCGGGGCTGCAACTTAATTAGGAAGGCGGTCCTAATGTTTGGTATACTCAATTTGTGGGACTGGTAACAGATAAAGACTGACTGATGCTGTTGAAAAGCAGTTCTTGAGGAGAAACGACCACATCAGATGTCCAGCCGCTTGGACGGCTGCAGGTCAAGTTGTCTAGTCCCTGTGTCCTTTTGTGGACAACAGGGGGAGGAGGTACCATTTCATAGAGCCTGTGCTGGCAGATTAAAGGGTGTAACATTAATACAACGCATGAGCTTATATTAAAAAAAATAAGAATTGAGTTGTTGTATGTTTATTCTGTTACTCAGTAGGTGATTTATTTAAATATGAAATATTATCAGTCATTAATGATCTAGAAAGACATGACTAAAACATACATTTGAAATGGAGTGCAGTGTCATTTGTCTGGTCCCTTTTGGGACCCTGTCACATCCATTACAACATTTTCCTTTATCCTTATTATGAAAGCGCAAATACTTCTATAAATTGATGAGGTCTGCCAATGAAAATACATTTTCAAAAAAATAAATCTAAATGATAACTATTCAAGATACTGGCAATTTCTTGTTTGAGGTACACTGCATTTTCAGATGACAAAAGTTTGGTGAAGAAATGTTTAATATATAAACACTTATTTTGCACAGCTTCACATCCATAACGGTCAACTTCCTTAAAGTATATGACCATTTTTATATTTTCATCATTGTTGTTCATGTGTGAATCAAAGCCTTACTTTCAAAGTGGCTATTAACATTTTAACTGAAGACTTAACAATTCAGACATTTGCTGATGTGTCCATTCTCCCAAAAATGCCTGTCCATTTCCGTCACATCCATAATGCAAGTTGTTGTTGTGTTACTTCAGTGGTATAAGTTAGAATTGTCTGCACTTCCCCTATAGGGTTCTACAAATATACAGTGCATTCAGAAAGTATTCAGACCCCTTCTATATCTCACATTTTGTTAAATGACAACCTTATTCTCAAATTGATTAAATAAAAACATTTCCTCAATCTACACACAATACCCCATAATGACAAAGCAAAAACAGGTTTAGACATCTTTGCAAATAAAACAGAAATAGCTTATTTACACAAGTATTCAGACCCTCTGCAATGAGACTCGTGTGCATCCTGTGTCTATTGATCATCCTTGAGATGTTTCCACAACTCGATTGGACTCCACCTGTGGTAAATTCAATTAATTGGACATGCTTTGGAAAGGCACACACCTGTCTACATTAAGGTCCCACAGTTGACAGTGCATGTCAGAGCAAAAACCAAGCCATGATGTCGAAGGAATTGTCAGTAGTGCGCCGAGTCAGGATTGTAGTTGTAGCATCATGCTGTGGGGATGTTTTTCAGCAGCAGAGACTGGGAGACTAGTCAGGATTGAGGGATAGATGAACAGAGCAAAGTACAAAGAGATACTTGATGAAAACCTGCTCCAGAGCACTCAGGACCTCATACTGGAGCAAAGATTCACCTTCCAACAGGACAACAAGCCTAAGCACACAGGCAACGCAGGAGTGGTTTCGGGACAAGTCTCTGAATGTCCTTGTGTGGCCCAGCAAGAGCACGGACTTGAACCCGATCGAACATCTCTGGAGACCTGAAAATAACTGTGCACTCCCCATCCAACCAGCCATCTTTCTAGATCTGCAGAGATAGGGAGAAACTCCCCGAATACAGGGTTGCCAAGCTTATAGAGCCATACTCAAGGCTGTAATCGCTGCCAAAGGTGCTTCAACAAAGTACTGAGTAAAGGGTCTGAATACTTATGTAAATGTGATAGTTATTTTTAATACATTTGCTAAAAATTCTAAACCCATTTTTGCTTTGTCATTATGGGGTGTTGTGTGTAGATTGAGGGGGGAAAAACTATTTAATACATTTTAGAATAAGCTGTAACATAGTGGTCTGAATACTTTCCGAATGCACTGTACACATTAACATTTATGCCTTATAAGTCAATTTTGTGAGACATTGTGTGTGCAAATGTCATCTCCGTAATGCTGGAATTGCCCTTACTCATTGTTAGGAAGAATGATAGTTTAAAAACCAGATGATTTTATGAATCCCATAAATTAAAATTTAGGTACAATCAACTAGCTTAATTTCTCATATCAAATTATATTTCAAAATGTTTCAGGAATGCTAATCGTATTCTAGCTACAGAAATGATTTTAGCACAATCTGAGATGGTGGGTGTCGAAATCCTATTTCCTATTTCCTGCATGAGGGGGAAGAACCCACGTTTGAGTGACCAGGGAGGGGAACGCACAAACATGTGGACAGCTGCACTAGACTGGAGGTCAGCCAGGGGAGCTAAAGCAAAACACGCCACTCATGTCCAAACTTAGGTCAGAGGAGTTCACATGTGTCCTCTCCTCTGCTCTGAGGCTTTGACCCAAGTCAAACCAGCAGCACATAAAAGCCTAAAGTTCCCTGGAGAAAAACAATCTTGCGGGCAGCAATGCCCAGTAACAGTTCAGTAATGCCATTATCTGTTGCCTGGCTGAACAGGTCCATGTTGCTTGCTAGCTGGTGAGATCAATCAACAGGGCACACTGCCATTGCCCTAATTAGGAAAGGTGAGAGTAGCTAGCTAGTAACTACCACCATTGAAACAAATGATTTGGTTCACTTCAAATGTACTCATGGAGCAACAGTGGCACAATATCCAGCGATGTTACGGAAATAATGCCAGGGCCGGATATAAAATGGACATGATGAGGATAAAAATACCCAAAACAGATGGAACGTTTCAGACAGAGAGGAGAAGCAGCGCAGCGGAGGATTTCAGTAAAAGCGATTAAATTACAGAGCTAACCTCGGCTTTCAGTGCGGTTAGCAAAGCCTTCAATATGTGTCTAGTCAGCGATAATGACCTCCCTGGGAGATACAAATGTAAAGATAATCATACACTGTCCAGTGTGGCTGTGTAGGTGTTGACGCCAAGCCCACACTCGAGTGCAGCGTTCAGACGCCATTTATGACAAACAACCTCTCTCGTAGGGTGCAGAGTTACACCAAGGCCTTTCTCCAAGAGACTTCTAATTGGCAACTTCAAATGACCCCATTAAAACATATGGATATACCAGCGTTTACAGTGACATTCAGGCTTCTACATGACTGGAGGAAAACAGAAACTTAAAATGTTGCAGAGGAAGCTCAATTTCTGGCTGGCTTCCCTTCACCAATCAGAAAATAAATGGGTCTTGCCATTTCATGTGGTTTCCCAGACCCACGCTCTGTATATTGCAGAGGAAGCTCAATTTCTGGCCTGGCCTCCCTTCACCAATCAGAAAATAAATGGGTCTTGCCTTTTCATGTGGTTTCCCAGACCCAATCTCTGCAGGCTGCAGAATTAAAATCTTGACTTGCAACCTCTGAGCCCCCTACGCTGGTTTACTCTGAGATTCCATTTCACCTTTGAGCTAAAAGGTAAGAACCCTACTGTGTGTGTGTACATGCATGCACACATCACCATGAGACAGTACTGTAGATGACTTGTTCTCATAGTGATAATGTGCAACAATTCCCTTACCTCCCTCAAGGAGTTCTAGTGGGTGTTTCTCTGGCGTGTATATCATGACCTGGGAAGTTAATTATTCTTCCTTCTCTTTAATATAATACAAATTGAGCATGGTTGACTCATTAACAGTGCATTGGACCAAGCTACAGATAAGTAAATATTTGCCTGTGGGGGAAAGAGACATAGTCAGCACTAAAATGTTTCCTGTCTCTTAAAGGTCAACAAGTCATCAGGGGTGGGGTGTTCTGCTGCTGTAAGGAAACTGGATTCAATTACCTTGGCCAAACTACAGTAACACAAATCTAATAACACACAAAAAAAATGAATGTCACAATGCAGCAAACCAATGGCAAGCTGCACTAGTTGTAGTGAAGTAGTGTAGAGGAATGTTAGATTGGAGGGGATGGCAAAATATAGACCTACAGGATGTAATTTGAAAAAGACAGTGGTGAGGATGATTAATGTAGGAGTGCATCCAAACAGAAACACACCACAGCACTGCCGTTTAGTCAAACATGTTGGCCTTACCAATTTGATGGCCACATATTCGTTGGTGTAGAGGTTCTTCCCCAGCCGCAGCTCTCCAAAATTGCCACAGCCAATCTTTTTTCCGACACGGAAGTTTGGGCCAACCATAAGAACCCCAGAGTTGGTCCCTGTACCCCGGCCCCCATGTCCAGTCCTGCTGCCGGCTGCCTTAGACATCTTTTTCCCTTCCTCTGTCTCTCCTTTACTCCCCTTCTTGTCAAAATCCATAAGCTTGTGATACCCTGGCCTCTCCACGATTACTCTCCGGCCATGCAAATCACAGAGGGGCCAAAACAACCAGGACTCTTAAGGGAGGGGGAAAGTGATACAAAGACAGAGGAAAGGTGTTGTATAGAAATATGCAGTGTATTAAAAGCCACTTCCACAGGGGTAAAACTGCAACCAAAACACACAGTATGTCTATCTGCCAATGTTGTACCGCGTGCTGTCCCCTTCTTATTTATGGTAGTCGACTCCTTTCTTCTCTGTTTGTCCAACTCCTGTCTCAGAGTAGCATGTCCCAGCCTGAAGTGGGCAGGTTGTGCTAGCATGCACCCACACACACACAAACACAACAAGCACTTGGAATCCCAGCTACTGGATCCACAACGCAGCTTGGCAACTTTCCCCGGAGCCCCTCATTGCGTCCTTCTGGTCAGTCTTTGGTAATACAGCAGACATTCTTCATGTTCCAGTGCCACGGCGGAAGGGGCAATGGTGGAGGCAGAGTCAACAATGATGATGAGATACTGCAGTAGAGTTTTGTTGGATATCTGAAAAACACAAACAAACTGAATTAGCCCTTAGGTGTAACAATCCATTACAGAACATCTTGCCAAATACACATTTGCAGTGGTCAGATATCAATGACATGTATTTTCTAATTGCAAGCCTTAAAATGCAGCAATATGCATGCAACAATAGTCAGAGATAGAATTGTATAAAGCCTAGTAACATACTAGGTAATTCATACATTTCTAGCCTGAAGTAGAAATGGGATCCATTTTCTGAGTGGTACATGGAGTAAATTCAATAAAGCAATCAATACGGGTGGAAACATCACATACTAGACTGAGTGTTGTGATGAGAACAATGCACCCCTTTCCAGGACGTATCATTTTGAATGTCCAAAAACCAACACTATAGGGCTATGGCTTTGGACAAATGGTGTTCCTTGACTATTAGCTGTAAAGACTATCAAACATGACTGAGTCACAGGATGGTAAAATTTGACATATTCAACTGGAGTGTGCTACATAGCCTATGCCTTGGCACACTCATCCACAACCTCATCAATATATCAGTTTTCACTGGTAGTGTGATTTGACAGCCTTTGAATAGTTAATAGCATACATGGAGGTTTCTGTATAACCCTGAGGCCCAGCTTTCCTCCCTCTCCTTCCCTTGGGAACTGTGATGTTGCTGATACTCATGGAGAACAGGTAATGCCAGCAATATCAGCAGGCAGCTATGCTTTCTTCAGGAAATGCACTTAAACTGATCAATGACTGCCAAAATGCCTCTCCATCCTGATAGCCTGGAAAACTGATTCACATCAGAGTTAAGGGGATACATTGAAATGGAGAGGGCAAGCCAAAGGGCTTACCTATATAATATAATAATATATCCATGTTCATCATTGAAATAGCATTTAAAGAAAGCAGTAAAACACAGCATTAACCAATTTAACTTGGCCAATACCCAGTGCAAGCTTTATGCAGTAGTAGAATAAACTAATGTACATGAGTAGAATATGCTAAATGTAGGAATGTGTGTGTGTGCCTTCACCTGTGCAAAGACAAACAGAAGCATGTGTTCAGAGTAGATAAGGTCAATTATTAAAAATCACTGTATCCTCTGTAGTTGGACAAGTCTTGGTAATTAAAAAGGTCAATCAATTAAATGGAAACCCCATTACTTGCTAAATGTATCCCCCACCACAAATTATGAAATTGTGAGAGCACTGAATACATGCTACTTCCATCTCAGTAATGTAAACAAAGTGGGGTAGCAAGTGCGGCTGGTTTTAATGGGAAAAACATATTTAAAACCGGACAGTAAAAATAAAAGAATTTGAGTCAGTGTGCTGATACATCTATCCATCTATTCCAACCGACTGTTAAACTGAGAAATTGAAAAGCCACAGAAACAGAACTTGACACTACAGTTGACTGACTGGGAACAAATTAAAACAGTTGAATATTATTGTCACATTTTTTTTGTAAGTGGCATAAATTGCCAACGTGGTTATGAGTGTAACCGCCGCCTTTCATACATAAATTAGCCAGCATGTGTTTACAATATAGTCATCATTCAAGCAATATAAAAGATACAAACTAGCCATGAATAATATAGCCTATATGAACCATTACATTTAATCCTATTTGGTAGCCAATTTGACACTGAAGAAACAATAAATGCCTGGTCAAATGTTTGCGCGACTAATTTTTACGAGATGTTGTGTTAGCGAGCTAGCTATTTGCCTTAGTTACCTGCTATATTCTCTTTCCAAATAGTCGAGTCCTAACAGTAACAGACAAGCGAAACAATAACGTCTACAGTAAATTAGCTAACAAGCAAGATTAGTGACGAAATATAAAGCTAGTTTATGTGATGAAGGCAACTCCACTGGTTAATGAAGGCCTCACATCGAGCTAGCTCGCTAATTTAGCTAGCTCATTCTCTTCCTCTCGCAGTCGCTAGCTATCGAGTTTTCTAGTCTGATTCTATGGCAGTTGCTGTCAGTTTTGTGGCCCATTTAGGAAAGGTAGCTTAACCTGGTACCCGTACGAAGAGGACCATGCTTGTGATCTGTCTGTAGTTTCCATATGTTCTACTTGTCAACTCCGTAAATACTCCGCAGAAGTTAAAGAAACGGGAGTCTGAAAATGTTTTTATCAAATCGTTACAGACTTGCAAGCTAGATAACTAACGTTAGCTACCGTACCGTCCGTAGTGCTACCTAGCTAACGCTAGCGAACTAGCTACTAATACTAGCGTGCTGAGGTGAGGTAGTTGACATGTAATTGGAAGTGGCCAATACTGATACATTATCACCAGCTTGTTTTCTTGTCAAACTATTCAAATTGATGATTAGTTAGCTACTCATCGAACAGATCCTGGCCTACTAGCTACTTGTTCCCAAAACACACTGATCAGTCACGAACTAGCTAACGTTAGCAAGCTAATGCCGAGTAAGAACAAGCTAAAACTGCATAGAACATCAAATATTCATTGCCATAACCTTAATTACACATTAATAAAGACAAACCCTTCTAATATTGCAAACACATTATATGAAGTTCTTAAAAGCGAATTAACAAAATGCATTTCACCTAAATTAGCTGCGTTTGTTTTCAGTTCCCAAACATAACATCAGTGGGCAACTCCTTAATCCCCACAACATAAATCCAGTTTGTAGCTAGCTCTTTCCTTAGCTAGGTCGTTAATTTACGGCTAAATGCGATTGCCTTCGGAAAAAGCTCCCCCACTTAACCATGTATCATCGAAGAAACGTATTTTACCTGTCAACGTGTATTTTCAAAGTGAACGTATCAACATGGTCATGTATTTACGATATTTTATCTCTTCTCCCTCGCTAGGTCTTGCTGTCTCTTTAAGTCTCCCAGCCGATAAGCAAGCATTCAGCGTCATCTTTACTCCTACTGTTATCCTTGCGCTGGTAAACTAGCGCACCTTGCTTGAAGAATAGGACCAAAATCCATACAGCTCAATGACCCATGAAAATAGTCGAGTGTGGATGCTGTGGCTCAGTTTCCAGCTATACAATTTATGAAACACAAATTCGGAGCTTTTGTGAACTACTGGATTGTCATCTGGTAAAGCATAGCAAAATCATGAAACATCAAGAGCATTTGTTTGTCTAACTTTGGTGTCTTGAGGGGGCTATATAACCTACTAGACACAAGTAAGTGGCATGTCCTACTGATTTACACAGCATGAGAATTTGGTCAAATCTATCCTCCTCTGCCATGACCCTTATTTCAGTATTTTATTGTGCTTTTGACTAGTATATTAGTTAAATCTAACAATCTTCAATTTGAAGCTCTATGGTTGATGTGTGCTGTAGGCCTAAAACCACCATCTGCTACCTCTGGTCACCTGGCTGGTAGCCTCCCTTGCCAGGCTTATTGGCTGTCCTGACACATGGGTATCTGGTTGGCTTTCCCTCTCTGCAAAGAATCTGTTGGAGCACATACCAGTCATTTACCCTCTGTTCTAAGACCTTGACCTCCCATTGCTTGAGTTGTTTCCTTCTTCTGCCCTAGACCAGAGACCCAAACTCATCTGGGTTATTATTTTTCTATTTGCAAACAGATACAAATGGAAACTAAAAAGACATTCAAAATAATTGTATTCACACAGAGTTGAATTATGATTTTATTGTGTATTACCATGAAATGAATGTAGGATAGGCCTAAAGTTTCACTGGGGCGGCAGGTAGCCTAGTGGTTAGAGTATTGAGCCAGTAACTGAAAAGTTGCTGGATCGAATCCCAGAGCTGACAAGGTAAAAATCTGTTGTTCTGCCCCTGAACAAGGCAGTTAACAAACTATTCCCCGGTAGGCTGTCATTGTAAATAAAACTTTGTTCTTAACTGACTTGCCTAGTTAAATATATATTTTAAATCATACCTTGAGACATTACAGAAAATTGTCTTGAACAAATGAATATATGATGTGAAAAAAGTGCCCGAAATCACATCTCAATTCTCTATTCTCCTAAGTGCTTGTCATAAGTGAGTAAAAACTGACTGTAACATCTCTATGCAAATGAAGTATGTACCAATCCACTCCTGATTGCGATCCTGAATGCTCACAACATACCTTGAGTGTTTCTTGATCAATCTAATCATCTACAGACATAATCACTTGTCAGAGGTCCTTCACACATACATACAGTATGTACAGTGTCAAAGTATACAATCAGTAGTTTATGTGTCCGTATTGATACTAGTGCACCAGTGTACCAGTCCCTTTTTGCCATTACACACTGCAGAGAAGTTATAGACCCAAATTGGGGTGGGGTACAGTTTTACTGGGAAAGAAAGTCTGAAGGGAAAGGCTGCAGTTTTTACCAACCGGTGGGGCAACTCCTAAGGCCGGGCTGTGTTGCTGTAGAATGGGCCAGAATTTGGGGGTGAAATGTAGGCCAGCTGACAGCATCCCTAAAGCCTGATGATGTGGAAGGTGGTTCCGCTCTCCATACACAAAGGGAAAAACGGGAGGATAATGTAATCTTGTGTGGACCTGAGTTGCAATGGCGTCTCCAGGACAAGAAATGGTGGGAGCATCACTGACTTCCCAGAGAGGAGCGAATTTGCTTTGTGTTTTGGAGTCCTTAGTAGTGCTCTCTTCCCCTCCTGCCTTGGTCTGATGTGGTTCCCCCAGGCTTTGCGCTCTGCGAAGAGGGGAGCATCGCTGTCCCTTACGAAGCTTTGCTCTTCTGTTCTTGAACCACACCTGGAGGAGCATATTATTTAGTTATTGGTGAAGGGTTGAAGTGTTTATTAAGCTTTTAAAAAATAACATCTAAAAGCACTACAGCTTTTATATACACTTCCTTTCAGGAAAGTATTCAGAACCCTTGACTTTTTCCACATTTTGTTACATTACAGCCTTATTATAAAATCTATTCAATTGTTTACCCCCTCCTAACACAATACCCCATAATGACTAAGCACATTTTTGCTAATTTATAACAAAAAAAATAACAACAATATCACATTTACATTAGTACTCAGACTCTTTACTCTGTACTTTGTTGAAGCACCTTTGACAGCAATGAAAGCATCTTGGGTGTGACGCTACAAGCTTGGCACACCTGTATTTGGGGAGTTTCTTCCTCTCTGCAGATCCTCTCAAGCTCTGTCAGGTTGGATGGGGAGAGTTGTGCACAGCTATTTTCAGTTCTCGCCATCCCCACAGCATAATGCTGCCACCACTATACTTCATCGTAGGGATGGTGCCAGGTTTCCTCCAGACATGACACTAGGCATTCAGGCCAAAGAGTTCAATCTTGGTTTCATCAGACCAGAGAATCTTGTTTCTCATGGTCTGAGAGTCTTTACGTGCCTTTTGGCCAACTCCAACCGGGTTGTCATGTGCCTTTTACTGAGGAGTGGCTTCCGTCTGGCCACTCTACCATAAATGCCTGATTGGTGGCGTATTGCAGAGACGGTTGTCCTTCTGGAAGGTTCTCTCATCAACACAGAGGAGCTCTGGTCAGAGTGACCATCGGGTCCTTGGTCAGCTCCCTGACCAAGGCCCTTCTCCTCCAATTGCTCAGTTTGGCCAGGCGGCCAGCTCTAGGAAGTGTCTTGGTGGTTCCAAACTTTTTCCATTTAAGAATTATGGAGGCCACTGTGTTCTTGGGGACCTTCAATACTACAGAAATGTTTTGGTACCATTCCCCAGATCTGTGCCTTGACACAATCCTGTCTCGGAGCTCTACGGACAATTCCTTCAACCTCATGGCTTGGTCAACTCATGGCACTGTCAACTGCGAGACCTTATATGTGTGTGTGCCTTTTCAAATCATGTCCAATCAATTGAATTTACCAGAGGTGGAGTCCAATCAAGTTGATGAAACATCTCAAGGATGATCAATGGAAACAGGATGCACCCGAGGTCAATTTCAAGTCTCATAGCAAAGGGTGTGAAGAGTTATGTAAATAAGGTATTTCTGTTTTTTATTTTCAATACATTTTCAAAAATGTCAAAACACCTGTTTTTGCTTTGTCATTATGGGGTATTGTATGTAGATTGCTGAGAAATATTAATAAATAATAATAATAATAAAAATATTTAATCAATTTTCGAATAAGGCTGTAACATAACAAAATGTGGAAAAAGTCAAGGGGTCTGAATACTTTTCCCGAAGGCACTGTATATTACAAGAATAACTTTAGTAAAAGCAGCAGTTCAAATAAATATTATGAATGAATGAATGAATGCACACAGGCTGGTCCTTTTTGAAGAGCGACCTTTACTGACCTGAATGCGAGCTTCAGGCAAGTTGATGCAGACAGCCAGTCTTTCTCTCATGCTTACATCAGGGTACTGGGTCTGTTGGAAGGCTTTCTCTAGAGCCTGTAGCTGGGACACAGTGAAGGCTGTGCGGCTCCGACGTTGCTTTTGCTGGTTCCCATAACGGGCCTCCAGGATCAACTCTGTGGGGACAGAGGAAAAGCCACAACAAGATTAGTGGTGAAACAGCCAACCAGTTGGCATTTCAGATGTCGGGCTAAACGTGAAAATACCAGCATTTTGGCAGTTTACGAATGTTTTTTCATATTTTTTCATGTGTGTGTGAAAAATGTTGCCATCTGCATTTGTTTGATTACATGCATCGATTGCAGACACTGTCATAAATTAAAGTAGTCTATAGTCTAAATACCGGCAAGTCTTTCAGCAACAGAGAACGTGTTAACCGAGGAGGGATTGGCCAATGAATAAACCTGGTACTGGTCTGCCATCTGGTGGTGGTCGAAGCAGACGGAGTTGAAGCTGTGTAGAGGATAGACTCCACTGTTGGATCCCCCGCAGAAATTCAAAGCATTCATAGCGCCCCTAAATTAATATAGACAAAATAACAGTTTTTATTTGATTGTCCTTACACCATAATAACTAAGCATACAATGTCGCCTATATAGTTTGTAAATGAAGGACGCTTGCACGGTGCAATTTTGATTTACAGTCTAAACTCACTTCAAAAATAAAAAAAATACAGGACAAACGGTAAATATACATTTTCAACTTTCTTGATAATTCAAGGTAATTGAAAGTTATTCTTCTCTAAGCATAAACCATTGCCACTTGATTTAGTGGCAATCTGCTGCAGTAGACTACCAACATACAACTATCTTCAAAATACAGATCAGACAAAAAAATATATTCCAGTGATGAAGTGTGTAAAAGTTCCAGTATTTTTTTATTTTACCTGAAAAGCTCACAAAACAGCAGAAATGTAATCGATTCTCGTGCGCTTTAGAGGCAAAGAAGTCCACCTAAACAGTCCAATACTTTCGAAATGCAGGCCTTATCCTCGTACACCACGGCATGGATCTAATTCTCCGAAAACCATTCTCACCCACCGACCCACGACTATTTAAGAAGCATTTACTCCAGCTCCCCTCAACCATTAGCCAATAGAAAGAAAGGTATTAGCCTGGATTATGTGGGATGAGGGGAAAGAGGGGGGTCCAAGGGCTCAAATTTTTGAAACTATTGAACTTGGGGAGATTTACGCAAAGGATCCCCCCACAATAAACGAGCGCTTCACTCCCTCCCGTTAAAACAATTAAAACAATGTGGTCTGCTAATCTCTGAGGCAGCCCAGATTAAAATAACAGCCTTTGATTGTCCCCTGTTCTCAGCCTCCTTTCTCCTAAACTCCCTGCTTTGTCAATCTCTACTTGGAGGGGGTTTGCTTTGCGGTTTGTTTTGCTAACAGACTCAATATTTTGCTCATAAACTGTCAGCCTGTGAAACAAAATCGAGACATTGGCCATTAAGACCAATTTCCTAAGGTTCAACTAAACCAGATTCAAGATTTCTTCAAAGATAACTATTATCCCACCACAACAAGGAAAATAATTAAACAATTAAGTTTTCCATATTATTGTGCTTTGTCACATTGTTACACTCACATAATTAAAAACAACATGTTTTATTCATCATTTGCATGTAGGTTAGATGGAGTGTTTTTTCAGTAGCACTTGCATAGAACTCACAGCATTTATATTTTTTTCACAAATGCAATATTGTGAAAGTCGGCTGTTGAATGCCACACCCTGAAAATCTTTCCAGCCTGCTCTCATAGACTAGACGTAACATAGTAAATGTAAATCTGGGACACTCAAATTAGTATGATATGGTTACGTTTGGTATGGTTAGATAACACAGAATCTTACTTAAGGCAAAAACAAAGGTAAGCTTGTTTGTCGAAGTCAATGGGTGAATCTCATCAGGATACAACTTTAGCATTTGAGTTAATTAGCAACTTTGCAACTACTTACTACTTTTTAGCTACTTCAAATAAATAATAATAAGTACACTTCTAACCCTTATCCTGCCAGAACAGGACCCAGCATCTCTCAGATTTGACTTGGTTCATTCCGGCACCTATTTGCCTAGATCCGGTTCCTCTCGCGGCATGATTTATTCATTGAAAACATTCTTTTAAAAGCAACCAGAGTTAAATCAAGTTGCCTCCTCGTTATTTCTCCCGCCCCCTAGAAAAACTATCTCGTAAAAGTGCGGGGATCCTTCTGTGTAATCACCCTACCCTGACACACTGATTCCAGACCTGCTCTTCACTGTGTATCCACCGACATAGTGCTAGGAGCAGGTCCAATTTGGACGAAGGCTCAGTTCAAGAACAAGCAAACTTATAACCCCTGGCTTGTCATGCAAATTTCAATGCTGGGCTGTACAACATGCAAAAGGTAGGGAGCTTGGGTCTAGAAAAGACTGGTAGACAAGGCTCAAGAGGACACCCAGGTTATAGTTAACACTCAAAATGAAAAAAAAAATAGACACTACAGCCAGTGTTCCAAACAGCCTTACAAGGAGGCTAACCATCACAGCCAAATTTTTTGCTTTGAGCAAGAAATTGACTGTCAGGATTGAAATGGACTTGACATGGGGAAAGGCATTGGGGAAGATTTTGTACTGTGAAGTTAATCTGAATATGTGCTTCATATTATCACATAGGCAGGAGGTATATATATTCTCATATGAGTGTTCTGCTAAAAAACAGCTAATTTTCCTCTCTGCCCCATGGCAAAATGAGTAGAATTGCATAAAATTAGGGTACGTACATATGGGTAAGCATATCATCCCTGCTATAGACTATACGTATGGCGGGTGTTCTGCAGTGATGTTTAAAATGCTGCAAATTAATCAGCACCTTGGAGAGCGCTGTTCGTTTCACCAACATAGATAGTAGGATACTTGGGTGTTCACTCTGTCCTCTGTGCTGCTGCATTGTGTTTGTCACTTTCTCATGCGTTCCGGTATCACAGAGCCGCCTCGATAACCCCCTCTCGCTCTCGCTATGTGTTCAAATTAAGCACCGCCTTACCCTAACCTTAACCCTTTAACCTAACACCTAACCCTAACCTTAACCCTAATCCTTAGCCTACCTAACATTAGCCACCAAGCCACCTAGCTAACTACTGTTAACTCCACCAAATTGGAATTCGTAACAGATCATACGTGTACGAATTTCAATCCGTAACATATCCTACAAATTGTAATTCCCAACATATTATACGAAATGGCGGACATCCACAAATGAATACATACAGTGCATTAGGAAAGTATAGAGACCCCTTCACTTTTTCTGCATTTTGTTATATTAAAGTCTATTTCGAAAATTGATCAAATAAAACATTTTCCACATCAATCTACACACATTACCCTATAATGACAAAGCGAAAACAGGTTTTTAGGCATTTTTGCAAATGTATTACAAATAAAAAACATAAATACCTAAATAAGTATTCAGACCCTTTGCTATGAGACTTGAAATTGAGCTCAGGTGCCTCCTGTTTCCGTTGATTATCCTTGAGATGTTTCTACAACTTGATTTGAGTCCACCTGTGGTAAATTCAATTGACTGGACATGATTTGGAAAGGCACACACCTGTTGTCACGCCCTGACCTTAGAGAGCCTTTTTATGTCTCTATTTGGTTTGGGCAGGGTGTGATTTGAGTGGGCATTCTATGTTCTGTTTTCTATGTTTTTGTATTTCTATGTTTTGGCTGGGTATGGTTCTCAATCAGGGACAGCTGTCTATCGTTGTCTCTGATTGGGAATCATACTTAGGCAGCCTTTTTCCCTTTTGTAATTGTGGGAAGTTGTCTTTGTTAGGGGCCCTTGTAAGCTTCACGGCCATTTTTGTTATTTGTTATTGTTATTTCTTGTTTTGTTGGCGCCATTTAAACAATTAAAAGACAATAGGTTTCTGCACCATGGTCTCATTCCAACGACGGCCGTGACACCTGTCTATATAAGATCCCACAGTTGACCGGGCCTGTCAGAGTAAAAACCAAGCCACGAGGTCCAAGGAATTATCCATAGAGCTCCGAGACATGATTGTGTGGGAACATATCTGGGGGGGGGAAGGGTACCAAAACATTTCTGCAACATTGAAGGTGCCCAAGAACACAGTGGACTCCATCATTTTTAAATGGAGAAATTTTGGAACCACCAAGACTCTTCCTAGAGCTGATAGCCCTGCCAAACTGAGCAATCGGGAAGAAGGGCCTTGGTCAGGGAGGTGACCAAGAACCCAATGGCCACTCTGACAGAGCTCCAGAGTTCCTCTGTGGAGATAGGAGAACCTTCCAGAAGGACAACCATCTCTGCAGCACTCCACCAATCAGGCCATTATGGGAGAGTGGCCAGACGGAAGCCACTCCTCAGTAAAAGGCACATGATAAGACAATTACTAATATGGAAATCACAGTACACCTAACAAAGTTTATTTATTCTCTCACCAAAGTCCTGGCATACAGTACCAGTGCATTGTCACCCATTTCAAATTATAATCCAGTGGTTCAAACCCTGAATGCTGATTGTCTGAAAGCCGTGGTATATCAGACCCTATACCACAGGTATGACAAAACATTTCCTTATATTGTTTTAATTACACTGGTAACCAGTTTTATAGCAGTAAGGCACCTCTGGGGTTTGTGGTATATGGCCAATATACCACGGCTAACGGCTGTGTCCAGGCACCCTGTGTTGCTCAGTGCATAAGAACAGTCATTAGCCGTGGTATACTGGCCATATACTGCACCCCCCCCCCATGCCTTATTGCTTAATTATAACATTCTCCAATAAGATAATCTCAAATAACCTAGTTCTAGCTTTCGGCTGAAGGGTTTGGACAGGTAAATTCCACTAAGGCCTTGGCAGAGGGTGGAAAGGCAAAGCAATCAGAGTGATATTATGCCACAGGTATCAGTTGTGTCCCAGAGTCTGAGGGTGTTTTACCTTAACACAGGGTTTCACAAACTCAGTCCTGGGGCCCCCCCTGAGTGCACGTTTTGGTTTTTGATGAAGAGTTGGTTATTTGAATCAGCTGTGTAGTGCTTGAGCAAAATCCACCTGGGGAAAGGGGGATGGGGGAGGGGGGGCAGGACCAAGTATGGGAAACCCTAGGCTAACACCAAATACATCAGCCAAATACAGTCAGGAGAGAAGAACTCATTACCACAGAAAAGGAACACAGCATATTTACAGGTGTTAAAATCTCGGTGTTGAGGTATAAAGTGTTGTGAGTGTTATATCTGAGTGCTGATTTCAGTGGGGTTAACACCAATGAGACTGAAATTGACGACACTTGCAGATAATAAATTATGTATTATTTGAATTCACATTCTCAGCAACAACCTGGGGAACAGTCACAGAGGAGATGAATGAGCTAATTGTAAGCTGGGGATGATCAGGTGACTATGATGGTATGAGGGCAAGATTGGGAATTTAGCCAGGACACCAGGGTTAACACCACTACTCTTACAATAAGTGCCATGGGATCTTTTGTGACCACAGAGAGTCAGGACACCTGTTTAACATCCCATCTGAAAGACAGAACCCTATACAGGGCCCTGGGGAATTTGGATATATTTATTAGGCCAGAGGAAAGGGTGCTTCCTACTCAAATAAAATGTTATTGGTGCTCCAAAATCACTTCCAACAGCAACTGATCTCCCATCCAGGGACTGACCAGGACCAACCCTGCTTAGCTTCAGAGGCAAGCCAGCAGTGGGATGCAGGGTGGTATGCTGGGTGGTATGCTGGGTGGTATGCAGGGTGGTATGCAGGGTGGTATGTAGGGTGGTATGCAGGTTGGTATGCAGGGTGGGATGCAGGGTGGTATGCAGGATGGGATGCAGGGTGGTATGCTGGGTGGGATGCAGGGTGGTATGCTGGGTGGGATGCTGGGTGGGATGCAGTGTGGTATGCAGGGTGGTATGCTGGGTGGGATGCAGGGTTGTATGCTGCTGGTAAATAACAACATTTGTTAATTTCCATGAACTGTTTCAGAGTGAAAAATTAATGGGAGGGGCCTCGAAAATCAAAAATCCCAGCATGAAACGAAGAAGATGACTTCCAAAGAGTGGCTGGGGAACCAATAGATGCATCAACTTCGGGACACACTCGTGACTTGAATGATGCAATTCAGTTTCCACTTTTAAATACTAAAACAAACGTGAAATTCGAATTAACAAATCCCCTGTCATTTTACCAAATACAGTGCCTTGCGAAAGTATTCGGCCCCCTTGAACTTTGCGACCTTTTGCTACATTTCAGGCTTCAAACATAAAGATATAAAACTGTATATTTTTGTGAAGAATCAACAACAAGTGGGACACAATCATGAAGTGGAACAACATTTATTGGATATTTCAAACTTTTTTAACAAATCAAAAACTGAAAAATTGGGCGTGCAAAATTATTCAGCCCCTTTACTTTCAGTGCAGCAAACTCTCTCCAGAAGTTCAGTGAGGATCTCTGAATGATCCAATGTTGACCTAAATGACTAATGATGATAAATACAATCCACCTGTGTGTAATCAAGTCTCCGTATAAATGCACCTGCACTCTGATAGTCTCAGAGGTCCGTTAAAAGCGCAGAGAGCATCATGAAGAACAAGGAACACACCAGGCAGGTCCGAGATACTGTTGTGAAGAAGTTTAAAGCCGGATTTGGATACAAAAAGATTTCCCAAGCTTTAAACATCCCAAGGAGCACTGTGCAAGCGATAATATTGAAATGGAAGGAGTATCAGACCACTGCAAATCTACCAAGACCTGGCCGTCCCTCTAAACTTTCAGCTCATACAAGGAGAAGACTGATCAGAGATGCAGCCAAGAGGCCCATGATCACTCTGGATGAACTGCAGAGATCTACAGCTGAGGTGGGAGACTCTGTCCATAGGACAACAATTAGTCGTATGTTGCACAAATCTGGCCTTTATGGAAGAGTGGCAAGAAGAAAGACATTTCTTAAAGATATCCATAAAAAGTGTCGTTTAAAGTTTGCCACAAGCCACCTGGGAGACACACCAAACATGTGGAAGAAGGTGCTCTGGTCAGATGAAACCAAAATTGAACTTTTTGGCAACAATGCAAAACGTTATGTTTGGCGTAAAAGCAACACAGCTCATCACCCTGAACACACTATCCCCACTGTCAAACATGGTGGTGGCAGCATCATGGTTTGGGCCTGCTTTTCTTCAGCAGGGACAGGGAAGATGGTTAAAATTGATGGGAAGATGGATTGAGCCAAATACAGGACCATTCTGGAAGAAAACCTGATGGAGTCTGCAAAAGACCTGAGACTGGGACGGAGATTTGTCTTCCAACAAGACAATGATCCAAAACATAAAGCAAAATCTACAATGGAATGGTTCAAAAATAAACATATCCAGGTGTTAGAATGGCCAAGTTAAAGTCCAGACCTGAATCCAATCGAGAATCTGTGGAAAGAACTGAAAACTGCTGTTCACAAATGCTCTCCATCCAACCTCACTGAGCTTGAGCTGTTTTGCAAGGAGGAATGGGAAAACATTTCAGTCTCTCGATGTGCAAAACTGATAGAGACATACCCCAAGCGACTTACAGCTGTAATCGCAGCAAAAGGTGGCGCTACAAAGTATTAACTTAAGGGGGCTGAATAATTTTGCATGCCCAATTTTTCAGTTTTTGATTTGTTAAAAAAGTTTGAAATATCCAATAAATGTCGTTCCACTTCATGATTGTGTCCCACTTGTTGTTGATTCTTCACAAAAAAATACAGTTTTATATCTTTATGTTTGAAGCCTGAAATGTGGCAAAATGTTGCAAAGTTCAAGGGGGCCAAATACTTTCGCAAGGCACTGTATAAACCTCAGTAACAGCTAAACATTTCATTTGGGAGGTATTTCATCTGTTACATGTGTCAAATCTCAAAATCAGACAATAACAAATTGACGTGGCATATCATTAATCACACCTCTCCATTCTTTTGTATTACCATGCACAAACTCCAAACATATTACGGTGCATGTGAGGCGTGCATGAACATGCAAATAAGGGGGAAGGGACTGATTTTGGCGATAACTAACACAGTCATGGGTGGGTAACTCTAACATTCACTCAAAAAGTACCCTGGGAAATATGCTGGGCCATTCAAGGACATTCATACACTTGCTCCGAAGCCACTCTTGCATTGTCTTGGCTGTGTGCTTATGGTCATTGTCCTATTGGAGGTTGAACGGTCACCCCATTCTGAGGTCCTGAGTGCTCTGGAGCAGGTTTTCTTCAAGGATATTTCTGTACATTGCTCCGTTAATCTTTGCTTCGACCCTGACTCTCTCCCAATCCCTGCCACTGAAAAACATCCCCATAGCATGATGCTGCCAACACCAAGTTTCACTGTAGGGATGGCGCCAGGTTTTCTCCAGACATGACATTCAGGCCAAAGACTTCAATCTTGGTTTCATCAGACCAGAGAATTTTGTTTATCATGGTCTGAGAGTCTTCAGGTGCCTTTTGGTAAACTCCAAGTGGGCTGACATGTGCTTTTTACTGAGGAGTGGCTTCCGCCTGGCCACTCTCCCATAAATGCCTGATTGGTGGAGTGCTGCAGAGATGGTTGTCCTTCTGGAGGGTTCTCCCATCTCCACAGAGGAAATCTAGAGCTCTGTCAAAGTGACCATCAGGTTCTTCGTCACCTCCCTGACCAAGGCCCTTCTCCTCCGATTGCTCAGTTTGGCCAAGCAGCCTGCTCTAGGAAGAGACTTGGTGGTTCCAAACCTCTTTCATTTAAGAATGATGGAGTCCACTGTGTTCTTGGGGCTCTTCAATGCTGCAGAAATGTTTTGGTACCCTTCCCCAGATCTGTGCCTCGACACAATCATGTCTCGGAGCTCAACCGACAATTCCTTTGACCTCATAGCTTGGTTTTTGCTCAGACATGCACTATCAACTGTGAGACCTTATATAGACAGGTGTGTGCCTTTCCAAATCATGTCCAATCAATTGAATTTACCAGAGGTGGACTCCAATCAAGTTGTAGAAACAACTCAAGGATGATCAATGGAAACAGGATGCACCTGAGCTCAATTTTGAGTCTTATAGCAAAGGGTCTGAATACTTACAGTTGAAGTCGGAAGTTTACATACACCTTAGCCACATTAAAACTTAGTTTTTCACAATTCCTGACTTTTAATCCTAGTAAATATTCCCTCTCTTAGTTCAGTTAGGATCACCACTTTATTTTAAGAATGTGAAATGTCTGAATAATAGTAGAGAGAATGATTTATTTCAGCTTTTCTGTCATCACATTCCCAGTCGGTCAGAAGTTGGTATTTGGTAGCATTGCCTTTAAATTGTTTAACTTGGGTCAAACATTTTGGGTAGCCTTCCACAAGCTTCCCACAATAGGTTTGGTGAATTTTGGCCCACTCCCCCTGACAGAGCTGGTGTAACTGAGTCAGGTTTGTAGGCCTCCTTGCTCGCACACGCTTGTTCAGTTCTGCCCACAAATTTTCTATAGGATTGAGGTCAGGGCTTTGTGATGGCCACTCCGATACCTTTACTTTGTTGTCCTCAAGCCATTTTGCCACAACTTTGGAATAATGCTTGGGGTCATTGTCCATTTGGATGACCCATTTGCGACCAAGCTTTAACTTCCTGACTGATGTCCAGAGATGTTGCTTGAATATATCCACATAATTGTCCCTTCCTCATGATGCCATCTATTTTGTGAAGTGCACCAGTCCCTCCTGCAGCAAGGCACCCCCACAACATAATCCTTTCACCCCCGTGCTTCATGGTTGGGATGGTGTTCTTCGGCTTGCATGCTTCACCCTTTTTCCTCCAAACATAACAATGGTCATTATGGCCAAACAGTTCTATTTTTTGTTTCATCAGACCAGAGGAGATTTCTCCAAAAGTATGATCTTTGTCCCCATGTGCAGTTGCAAACCGTAGTCTGGCTTTTTTATGGTGGTTTTGGAGCAGTGACTTCTTCTTTGCTGAGCGGCCTTTCAGGTTATGTCGATATAGGACTGATTTTACTGTGGATATAGATACTTTTGTACCTGTTTCCTCCAGCATCTTCACAAGGTCCTTTGCTGTTGCTCTGGAATTGATTTGTACTTTTCGCACCAAAGTACGTTCATCTCTAGGAGACAGAACGCGTCTCCTTTTTGAGAGGTACGACGGCTGCGTGGTCCCATGGTTTTTATATTTGCATACTATTTTTTGTACAGATGAACGTGGTACCTTCAGGCATTTGGAAATTGCTCCCAAGGATGAACTAGACTTGTGGAGATCTATTTGATTTATTTTTATTTTCCCATGATGTCAAGCAAAGAGGCACTGAGTTTGAAGGTAGGCCTTGAAATACATCCACAGTTACACCTCCAATTGACTCAAATGATGTCAATTAGCCTATCAGAAGCTTCTAAAGCCATGACATAATTTTCTGGAATTTTCCAAGCTGTATAAAGGCACAGTCAACTTAGTGTATGTAAACTTCTGACCCACTGGGATTGTGATACAGTGAATTATAAGTGAAATAATCTGTCTGTAAACAATTGTTGGAAAAATGATTTTACCTGAATAGATTTCTTAGACCTCTTGGCTGGTTCCCTCACTATCAATCACGTTTCTGTTCTAATTTCTGCTGAATATTTTCAGTGACCCACATAGTCAGTCTCAGAGGTCACATAATCCCTTTTTTATGAGCTCCACTACCCTATCTTGCGTATAGCCTATCATGCACTACACAAAATATTACATCCTTATCTGCCTAAAAAGGTTGTCGTGAACAAATGCACATATTCTGTGTCGATAAGCATTTCAATTTGACTGAAAATGTAAATGTTTTGTTCATACTTGTACACCATCCAGATTCCTAAAATATGTGAAATCTTTTCTATTTTCTTACCCTTTGCTTTTCTCTGTTCTTGGCTGTCAAGCTATATTAGTGTCTGATAAAAAATAAGTCATTTAGAACAGGCTCTGTAGGCCAGCCCCTGAACCCCACTAAAAGCTCCAGGATTAGGTCCCAGAGGCCTTTGTCTCCTCAGCCCGCAGGATTAGGGGAGATTTACTGCTAAGAAAAAAAGTAGTTATTTCATGGCACTTTCATGATGAAACCTGGCCAAAGCCGTGTTGGCTGGGGGGATTAAAGGCACACAAAGACTCTGGTTGTGTGCCACCCCCTCCCCATAGCCACCACCCTAACTCACTGTCCCCCTGGAAACCTTCCCCTCCACAGGCACACCTCCTCCCCTTGTCACCACCACCACTTCCCAGGCACCACCACAGCACTGTGGTTCCACTCTAGATTAGTGATGCCCTTACTGATTCCTCCCACTGTTCCAAGTCATTAAAAGTGCTCCTCACTGATTGCTTTGTTTGTCTTAAACCCCACACACCACCCACTAAGTAGTAGGACGATAGAACTTGAAGAATACACAGTACTGATGTCCAATGACATTTGCGTCTCTAAGCAATGACTCAAAATTCATAACTTGAGACTGGATTTATCATGATTCATTATGATACACATGCTTACTTATTTTCAACACAGTTGAGATTATTATTTCAGCAAATAACCTGGATTACTGCAAATAAATTCCTGACTTGCAGTCCCTCGTTTAAAAGGGCTTAAGGGAGTTATACTCTTCCTGGTGGATCCACTTACACATGCACAGATTACTAGCACTAAAAGACAAAGGTTATCTTTAGTAAGTCACATCACAATGGTCTCACCATCAAGCAGGTAAGTCTTTGGCAGCTGAAATTAGGGTTAATAACTGTAGTGGATAGACATGGTATTACTGGGAATTTGGAAGACTGATTGGGTTGAAAAATAGTTGGAAGGGTGAAAAATGTAATCACTGGCAAAACATTAAAACGTTTTCCTGTTGCATGGAATGTTGCATGCAAAGAAAGTATTATTTAAAAAATGTTTTAAGTAAAATTGTGTGGAAAAGGTCATAAGAAATGATTGTGTTGTAAAAGCAAAATGTTTACTTTAATATGTTCATGGTAATCTTATCAAAAGAAGACAGAGCAAGTTCATACTCCTGATATCAGACACATTGGAGCAGGAACAGTTTAAAGAACAAACAACTATCCGTTTATACAATGTTTCTTTTATCTTGCCCATTCACTGAATTGTGTTTTAATATTCCTCAGATTGGTAAAAACTACAGGGGAGCCAGAGAGGGCAGGTTTTGTCTTCTAAAAGTGTTTTTGTTCATGTCTCCTGTTTAACAGATGTTTCCGTTGGAGAGCAGCAGTCAGAGCACCCCCTAAAGCACCGCTTTCTCCTTTTCCCTGTCTTTAATTACTTATCAATAGTGGACATTTGTATTGACAAGCACCTGTCAAGAGGCAAGCTTTGTAGTTGTCAGTTATCTGTGGGAGAGCTGCTCAAAGGAGAGGCCCCTTGGACACCAACTGGATCGATCGGCACGCAAACACAATACAGAGGCTTTCAGGCCTGCCTTGTCATGGCTGTGGCATGAGGACCAGAGGAGAGCGGGGAAGAGGCTAAAGACTTCTTCATTGGAGGAAATCGATCGGGCCGGCTGCCCTTTGACCCATAGGGGACAGGAATAGCGAGTGGCGGGTCAGTAGCCCTTCTTAAGCCCCAGTGAGTGTTAGGATCACGCTGTGAGCCCTGACACTAGCTATGGCACACACACACAGCTTAGACTGACAATGACCTCACGTACACACCTAATAATGGAGCTATAGTGGCATCTGTGTTGTCCCTGTAACATAGGATTACTGCTTTAGAATAGAACTTGACTAAAACCTAAGTGGAGTAATACTGAATGCTCAGGACATAGAACCAGAACAGCATATCTTGATGCCAATGCAAAGTTTTGCAAACCTCTGCGGACTGATTCCTACCAGTTGCTCTCAAATTGTTCAACCAGCTTCTAACCAATCGATAATTCTCATCTAATAGATCTAGAGTTGCGCATTGAGATCTCTGAAACTCATTGATTTTGGTAAACTGGGCACTAGTAATTCCATTCTTATGAAGCCTAGAGACATTAACTTCATATGATCTCCACCCAAACCCTTGGGAGCTTTGCCAGAGGCAGCTCATCTGGCAGATCAATATGAGAGACTGAATAAAGAACAGTCACTTAGTGGGGCAGCATGAGTCTGAGTTAATGACCGAGAGCGGGACAAGCGGCTGCTAGGCCGTCTGGGGGGTCAAGGGCAGCAACGGAGGGCCGGCTAGAGGCTGGCTAGGACCAAAGAGAGCACACAAGTGACCTTTTAAATGGACTCGCCTATTATGGGCCATAATCCAAACTCTCAACAAAGGCTTCAGTCAACTTGCAAGCAGCCGCTATGATTCATAAAGATTTGGAAAGAGAATTTAAATGATATTTTTCAGTTTCTGTGCACAAGTCATTTCACTGTATGGTACAATTCAAATTGCTATATTTTTGTTCAATATGAAATTCTAATTCACAAAAGCTAGACCCCTTTTCAGTCTTCAGCACCAACACAAATATGCTGCCGTCACGATATGGGCAATTCCACAGTAACCGAGTGATGCTGAGACTCAGATTTTTCACTTGTATGCCAAACAAACATTTGTTTTGCAAAGTTAAACAAACCATACAACTCTATGCACACGGACTAGTAATGACAGTACAAACAGCACAAACCGTCATTTTGTTACCAAATTTTGCATCTGCACTGTTTTTGAAGTGAACGTGTTTTTGTAAAATCTTATGGAAATTGTTAAAAGTAGTTCTTGTGCATAGAGTTGTATGGTTTGTTAAACTTTGCAATCACTGTTTTATGTTTGGCATACATTTTAAAGGGAAAGATCCGAGTCTCAGCATCATTCCATTACTGTGGAATTGCCCATTATGTTCTTGATGCAAAGTACAACTGGCATAATACAGGAATATGTTATACGAAGTAACATTTTTATAGATAAATGGAAACCTAACCAAGTTTGATGAAATGTTTAAAACCAGTAAGAGTGAGAGGGATGTGGTCAGTGTTTTACCTTGAGGGCAAAGCCAGCTTTATCCCAGCATGGGGTAATGTGTGTGCTCCGTTAAGCGGTCGCCACCAAGCGACCCCCAGCAGTCAAAGGTGATCAGAGAGCACGCACTGATCGATTTTGATAATGAAGAAGACCTCTAAGCTGCTTCGCCCCACATGCTCAAATCGCTGCCACACTCAAACACTAGGAATCTCCTCCCTGTCATTAGAACATTGTGTGGTTATTGATCTGTGCTAACTGGGTCTTTAATACCTGGGGTCTAGAAGATCTCTGGCCTGAGTTGGGGAAATGCATGCTGACACGTGACGGGAGAAACTCAATAGGCAAACATGCAGAGCCTGGTGAAAAAGAAAGGATGGGCCTCTCCATTTAGCATTTCTGTCCCGTTTTGTATCCCACACAATCATCTGCTAAGAAAAGGAGACTTAATACCAGCGCACCTGCCGTAAGGGTATACACAAAAAGAGACTTTTACTGTACAGTGCCTTCAGAAAGTATTCACACCCTGTGACCTTTTCCACATTTTGTTGTGTTACAGCCAAAATGTTTTATTAACTGAATTAAGAGATTGTGTCACTGGCCTACACACAACAACCCCATCATGTCAAAGAGGAATTATATTTAGATTTTTTTTAATTTTATTAATAAAAAATTAAACTCTGAAATGTCTCAAGTCAATAAGTACTCAAGCCCTTTATTATGGCAAGCCTAAATATGTTAAAGTCATATATAGTTGAAGTTGGAAGTTTACATACACTTAGGTTGGAGTGGTTTTTCAACCACTCCACAAATGTTGTTAACAAACTATAGTTTTAGCAAGTCGGTTAGGACATCTACTTTGTGCATGACACAAGTCATTTTTCCAACGATTGTTTACAGACAGATTTAACTTATAATTCACTGTATCACAATTCCAGTGGGTCAGAATTTTACATACACTAAGATGACTGTGCCTTTAAACAGCTTAGAAAATTCCAGAAAATGATGTTATGGCTTTAGAAGCTTCTGATAGGCTAATTGACATCATTTGAGTCAATTGGAGGTGTACCTGTGGATGTATTTGAAGGCCTACTTTCAAACTCAGTGCCTCTTTGCTTGACATCATGGGAAAATCAAAAGAAAACAGCCAAGACCTAAGAAAAAAATTGTAGACCTCCACAAGTCTGGTTCATCCTTGGGAGCAATTTCCAAATGCCTGAAGGTACAAAAAGTGCAACTCAATCCCAGAACAACAGCAAAGGATCTTGTGAAGATGCTGGAGGAAACCGGTACAAAAGTATCAATATCCAAAGTAAAACGAGTCCTATATTGTCATAACCTGAAAGGACGCTCACAGCAAGGAAGAAACCACTGCTCCAAAACCACCATAAAAAAAACAGACTATGGTTTGCAACTGCACATGGGAACAAAGATTGTACTTTTTGGAGAAATGTCCTCTGGTCTGATGAACTGTTTAGCCATAATGACCATCATTATGTTTGGAGGAAAAAGGGTGAGGCTTGCAAGCTGAAGAACACCATCCCAACCGGGAAGCACGGGGGTGGCAGCATCATGTTGTGGGGTTGCTTTGCTGCAGGAGGAACTGGTGCACTTCACAAAATAGATGGCATCATGAGGGAGGAAAATGATGTGGATATATTGAAGCAACATCTCACGACATCAGTCAGGAAGTTTGGTTGTAAATGGGTCTTCCAAATGGACAATGACCCCAAGCATACTTGCAAAGTTGGGGCAAAATGGCTTAAGGACAACAAAGTCAAGATATTGGAGTGGCCATCACAAAGCCCTGACCTCAATCCCATAGAACATTTGTGGGCATTTTGTTTTGTAAATTGAAATTTGCTATCGTAAATGTTAGCAACACCTCTGCCTTTGCAGGATGCACGGGGTATATGGTCACTAGTGTAGCCAGGAGGTGAGGCCTCATTTAACACAGTAAATTCATCAGGCTTAAGCCATGTTTCAGTCAGGCCAATCACATCAAGATTATGATCAGTGATTAGTTCATTGACTATAATTGCCTTTGAAGTAAGGGATCTAACAACAATGACAGGAATGGAGGAGGTCTTTATCCTAGTGAGATTGCTAAGTCGAACACTGCCATGTTTAGTTTTGCCCAACCTAGGTTGAGGCACAGACACGGTCTCAATGGGGATAGCTGAGCTGACTACACTGACTGTGCTAGTGGCAGACTCCACTATGCTGGCAGGCTGGCTAACAGGCTGCTGCCTGGCCTGCACCCTATTTAATTGTGGAGCTAGAGGAGTTAGAGCCCTGTCTATGTTGGTAGATAAGATGAGAGCACCCCTCCAGCTAGGATGGAGTCCGTCACTCCTCAGCATGTCAGGCTTGGTCCTGTTTGTGGGTGAGTCCCAGAAAGAGGGCCAATTATCTACAAATTCTATCTTTTGTAAATAAGTTACAGAGTTGAATGGCTGTGATAGGAGAAAACTGAGGATGGATCAACATTGTAGTTACTCCACAATACTAACCTACATTACAGATTGAAAAGAAGGAAACCTGTACAGAATAAATAATATTCCAAAACATGCATCCTGTTTGCAATAAGGAACTAAAACTGACAAAGAAATTAACTTTATGTCCTGAGTACTAAGTGTTATGTTTGCAGCAAATCCATCACATCACTCTTCATATTTTCAAGCATGTTGGTGGCTGCATCATGTTATGGGTATGCTTGTCATCGGCAAGGACTAGGGAGTTTATGATAAAAATAAATGGAATAGAGCTAAGCGCAAGCAAAATCCTAGAGATAAACCTGGTTCAGTCTGCTTTCCAACAGACACTGGGATACAAAGTCTTATTTCAGCAGGACAATAACCTAAAACACAAAGCCAAATATACAATTGAAGTCAGAAGTCTACATACACCTTAGCCAAATACATTTAAACTCAGTTTTTCACAATTCCTGACATTTAATCCCAGTAAAAATTCCCTGTTTTAGGTCAGTTAGGATCACCACTTTATTTTAAGAACGTGAAATGTCAGAATAATAGTTGAGAGAATGACTTATTTCAGCTTTTATGTCTTTCATCACATTCCCAGTGGTTCAGAAGTTTACATACATTCAATTAGTATTTGGTAGCATTGCCTTTAAATTGTTTAACTTGGGTCAAATGTTTTAGGTAGCCTTCCACAAGCATCCCACAATAAGTTGGGTGAATGTTGGCCCACTCCTCCTGAAACAATTTATCAGTTCTGCCCACACATTTTCTATAGGGTTGAAGTGGTCATTATGATCAAACAGTTTTATTTTTGTTTCATCAGTCAGAGGACATTTCTCCAAAAGGTATGATCTTTGTCCACATGTGCAGTTGCAAACCGTAGTCTGTCTTTTTATGGCGGTCTTGGAACAGTGGCTTCTTCCTTGCTGAGTGGCCTTTCAGGTTATGTTGAAATAGGACTTGTGTTATTGTGGATATAGATATTTTGTACCTGTTTTCTCCAGCATCTTCACAAGGTCCTGTGCTGTTATTCTGGGATTGATTTGCACTTCTCGCACCAAAGTCTGTTCATCTCTAGGAGACTGAACACATCTCTTTCCTGAGCGGTATGACAGCTGCGTGGTCCCATGGTGTTTATACTTGCATAATATTGTTTGTACAGATGAACGTGGTACCTTCAGGCGTTTGGAAATTGCTCCCAAGGATGAACCAGACTTGTGGAGATCTACAAAAAAAAAAAAAAAATCTGTGGTCTTGGCTGATTCATTTGGATTTTTCCATGATGTCAAGCAAAGAGGCAGTGAGTTTGAAGGTAGGCCTCGAAATACATCTACACCTCCAATTGACTCAAATGGTGTTAATTAGCCTATCAGAAGCTTCTAAAGCCATGACATCATTTTCTGGAATATTCCAAGCTGTTTAAAGGCACAGTCAACTTAGTGTATGCAAACTTCTGACTCACTGGAATTGTGATACAGTGAATTAAGTGAAATCTGTCTGTAAACAATTGTTGGAAAACTTACATGTTGTAACTTTTGTCATGCACAACGTAGATGTCTTAACCGACTTGCCAAAACTATAGTTCGTTAACAAAAAGATTGTGGAGTGGTTGAAAAACAGGTTTTAATGACTCCAACCTAAGTGTATGTAAACATCCAACTTCAACTGTACACTGGAGTTGCTTACCAAGAGAACATTGAATGTTCCTGGGTGGCCTAGGCCTAAATATTGTACAATCCAGGTGTGCAAAGCTCTTAGAAACGTACCCAGAAAGACTCGCATCGCTGCCAAAGGTGATTCTAAACTTAGGAGGTTGAATACTTATCTAATCAAGATATAGAGTTCAATTGTTTTTATTTTATTGTTTTATTTATTTTTTACAAATGATTATAATTTTTCTTCCACTTTGACAGAGTATTTTGTGTAGACTGTTGACAAAATGTTTTACAATTAAATCCATTTTAACCCCACTCTAACACAACAAAACGTGGGAAAAGTCAAGGGGTGCGGATATTTTCTTAAGGCACTGTATATGCACAGGATAGGCAGGATAGGCACTAATATTTAAGTAAACCACCTACATTTGGGCAACTATACACAATGTTTATTACGCTTTGACATTGGCAGCAAAAATAAATGACATAAACCAGATCTTTTCAATCTTTTTAATAGAAAATAATAAACAAAACAAAAAAAATACAAAAGGAACAACTTACAGCATATTTACAGCACCAGTTTTTACCCTCATATGTTATACCATATTTAACACAAAATTATAGCCTTTAGCTACTATAAACAATTTGATATCTGTCTGCATTGAATAACTAATTGTTGCATAATGTGGACATAGTTTTCTACATACCCTGGGAGTAATAGGTTCTATCTGTGTGGCTATAAAAATAGCCCAAGTTCACTTTCATGCAGTGCACAGGACACAAAGAAAGATAGTGAGATTTGATGGTCAAGCTATTCAACACAATATCTCGAATCAAACCATACCAGGACAATTTCAGACACATAAATATTTCTGTTTTGGGGCCTGACTGTCATGATTAATCAAGTTTGAGAGCCAACAAAATACTAAGAGATCGACCACATTTCATCTTAACAGCACAGATGTGGTACAAACTAAGTGCAAACCCCACCACCAAGTGCATGTGTGGTGGCACCGTTCCATGTCTGAGAATAACCATGTTTAGACAACGATGTAGCAAGTTCCTCAGTACCAAGTCTTCAGTACTGTATTCATTCAACACAGATGAGGTACTTTAGCCCAATAGAAGAGAGCATTTCTATAGTGCAAGTTGGGCCAAGGATGCAGCTCAGCAGCAATAGAATTTTATCCTTATTCACATAACAATAACAATGTGAACAAGAACCCCCCCAGTCTTTCAGAGTTAGATCGCCAGAGGAGAAGAATACATACCAACAAAAACTGGTGACAATCATGTTCATGGATTTTCTAAATAAAACAGGAACAGTAAATGAAAACACTGTTGATTTCTGCCTTTTACCAACTCACTATCGAGGGCTCTGGCTCTGCTGGCACTCCAACAATGTACTCCAGCAGCACCTGTCCACTATGGCCTACCTGACCAGGCAACACAGTGACTTGGCCATCCCTGCAGATCTCTTTAGAGGAGCCCATTCTCAGCATCTTGCTCCCTGTCACTGCCAAGGTCCCACCACAGTATAACTCAAGTGCTGTGCTGTTGGCCTCTCAGACAGACAGTTCTCTCCAGGGCCCTCAGCTCCCCTTCTCTCCCCCTCCCTGTCCGTCTCTCTACAGCGGTCCGGTTAGAGGGGAGCAGAAGTCATCTCTTCACCTTGGCGTCTTCTCGGATCTTCCATATCATGAGCTCCATGCAGGCGCAGGCGTCCTCACTGGAGTCATGACCTTCAACTGAAACCAGAGGGAAATGGCCTACTAGTGATTTGTTGACATGTGACCAATGTATATCATACATAAACAGTGTAATGAGGGTTTAGCTGCTCACCGCTGTCCTGTATGATGCGTTTGAGGTGGTCTGCCATGAGGTTCCTCAGGGCCCTCTTGTATGGCAAGCCCAGGCGATGGGGAAACACAATGGCTGTGTCCACTACAGTGCTGTGTATGACCTACAAAGACCGCATGAGATACAGAGTGAGGGCCATTACACAGACACACCTACCTACGTCGTACTATAGTTGTGAGGATTGATTCCCATTCAAAATCCTATTTTCCCTAACCTAATCCCTAAACAGCCTTTTTTTGTATTCTACCCCTTTTCTCCCCAATTTCATCATATCCAATTGCGATCTTGTCTCATCACTGCAACTCTCCAATGGGCTCGGGAGACGCGAAAGTCAAGTCACGCGTCCTCCGAAACATGACCCGCCAAACAACACTTCTTAACACCCTTCCACTTAACCCGGAAGCCAGCCGCACCAATGTGTCGGAGGAAACACTGTTCAACTGACGACCGAAGTCAGCCTGCAGGCGCCCGGCCCTCCAAGTAAAGCATCACCAGCCAACCCCTCCCGTAACCAGGACGACGCTGGGCCAATTCAGCGCCGCCCTATGGGACTCCCGGTCACAGCCGGTTGTGACACAGTCCGGGATCGAACACGGGTCTGTAGTGACGCCTCTCGGGAGACCCCACTAAAATAACCTTTCTACAACTGAGGACCGTCAAAATGTCCAAACTTCTCTGAATTTTTGTTGGTTTTCTATTCGTGTGAGGACTTCTGGAACTCACACTAATAGTATAGTAAAACACACACACGTAATGAACAGAGGGCAATCAGGGGAGTGTGTGTGTACCTTGAGGGCAAAGAGGTCACTCTCCAGGCTGTGTCCTATGAGGATGGACTCAGTGCTGAACATGTTGAGGATCACAGCCTGCACGTCTCTCAGGGTGATGGTCGCATTCTCCAGGTCCTCCTCTGTTACACCCGAAAACCTGCGCAAACCATGATGAAAACTTGTATATTTGTCCTAGCGTGTGTACGCGCATATGCTAGATATTGTATATCTCCACACTCAAGATTGAAAACTGTTATTCTCGATCCCTTACCGTGTGTTGTAGTCAACCACTTTGCTTTCGGGTTTGACAAATGTGTCATAGATGACTTTCAGCTCAGAGTTGATAACAGTCACCCTGGTCAGCTCCAGACCCTGCTTTGTGTAACACTATTACCAAGGAGAAAGAGAGCGACAAAGACGACACATTATATAAGGTATTAAGATGCCCTCTCAGCACTCATAGAAAAGCAGTGCAGCAGCAAACTCACCATCTCACAGTCCAGGGCGTAGACTCCACCGTTGCCGTCTGGGGGTAGCTGTTTCTCAAAGGTCTGAACATAGCCGTCCAATGATTCTTTGCGTCCGTCCTGAACGTGTTGCTGTGGACAGACAGGAAGCAAAGAGAAAAATCAAATGGCAGGTATTAGTTGATTCTTAAAATGTAACACAAACAGAGAAAGTATTCTGCTTTGAATGGAGGTCATCAAGCTCAATAAGAACCAGTCACGATGTGCCTTGGACACCACTGCCCCCTTGTGTTCCCATTGTTTCTCACACAGCAGAACTGTTAGGTGTGTTACCTTAGACACAGAGCAGCCAGGAGAGCCCACAGTCCCTGAGCAGCAGCTGTAGTTAGTCTCCCAGCCTCCCGACACTGTTACCACAGACACACAGAAGCTCTTGCTGGTCCAACTCAAAATATGACACTACATTCAAATCCTAACATTCATTTTACAACATGCACAAATTCAATCACTGAAAAAGTTCATAGACAAATACAGTAAGCTCCAAAAGTATTGGGATAGTGACACCATTTAAGTTGTTCTGGCTCTGTACTCCAGCACTTTGGATTTGAAATGATACAATAACTATGATGTTAGCGCAGAATGTCAGCTTTAATTTGAGGGTATTTTTATCCATATCAGGTGAACCGCACTTTTTGTACATAATCCCCCCGTTTAAGTTTGTTTTGGTTGTGTTACAGATATATTTGTGCCCAATAGAAATTCATGTTAAATAATGTGTCATTTTGGTGTCACTTTTATTGTAAATAAGAATATAATACAATAAACAGATTAGTGTTTTTTGGGGGGGATATATGATATTTGTGCGTCTAACTTTCTCACTCATCATTATTCATTCAGGACTATCTGTAATCATAGTAGCATCCATATGAATCTAGAAGTGTTTAGAAACCTATTCTATTCTTATTTACAATAAAAGTGACTCCAAGATGACACAATACATTATTTACCATTCATTTCTATTGGGCACAAAATAATCTGAAACACAGCCAAAACAAGTCACAAGCTAGGAGTATGGGACCAAATACTAAACTTGTGACCACTTTATTACACACAAGTGAATTTGTCCCAATACTTTTGGTCCCCTAAAATGGGGAGACTATGCACAAAAAGTGCTGTAATTTCTAAACAGTTCACCCGATATGGATGACAATAACCTCAAATTAAAGATGCACTTTAACCCCAGTCATTGTATCATTTCAAAGTGCTGAAGTACAGAGCCAAAAACCCCAAATTGCCACTAACCACATTTCCACCCAACTATTTCATGCGGATAAATGACCTGACTCATTAAAAAAAGTTACAATCGTGCTGATGGAAACATGCAATGTCATAAAAAAATGTATAAATTACCACAATTTGTTCATTCGATATGGTGGGATCTTTTTGGGTCTGTAAAATTAACTGAGGTGGAAACGCCTTTATTCGCAAATATTGAAATAATAACCATCATATCAAAGTCACGCTATGACATGGTGTGTGGTCCTCCCACTACAACTCGGGAAAGCATGCAGTTTATTAAAGATGAAATAAGTTATGATGAACTTCACAGGGTGGTGAAAGTGCACGGTGATGAGCTTGATGCTCAGTTCCAATAAATATCAAGGGTCTTATTCTGGTGAAATTATCATCGATGCTTGGCTGCCGTTTGACAAATACAAATAATATCTCTCTCATCCATAATAATCTCATAATGTAGGTAGCCTACCCGCACTATCTGAGTGGGTACATTTGCTATATAATGCAACAGTTTATTTTTGACAAGACCATCAGTAAAGTTGAAAATGCGATGAAAACCCATTTAACTTTCATTTGGTATATGGGAATTTAACGGAAAAGGTTACACTACATTACCAACAGTATGTGGACAAGTGCTCGTCGAACATCTCATTCCAAAATCATGGGCATTAATATGGAGTTGGTCTCCCCTCTGCTGTTTTCCACTAGATGTTGGAACTTTGCTGTGGGGACTTTCTTCCATTCAGCCACAAGATCATTAGTGAGATAAGGCACTGATGTTGGGTGATTAGGCCTGGCTCACAGTCGGTGTTCCAATTCATCCCAAAGGTGTTCGATGGGGTTGACGTCATGTCTCTGTGCAGGCCAGTCAAGTTCTTCCACAACGATCGACAAACCATTTCTGTATGGACCTCGCTTTGTGCACACCTGTCAGCAACGGGTGTGGCTGAAATAGCCAAATCCACTCATTTGAAGGGGAGTCCACTTACTTTTGTATATATAGTGTATTTTATGTTCACTACATCGTCACGCACAGCCTTTTATTCACAAAAAGTATGTTTGCTCGAAACATCTCTGGTGGGAAAATGCACATATTGTTTCATGCAGATTTTAGAATATTTGCATGAAAATCTGTTGGAAATTGGATGGAAACCTAGCTAGTGTCCAAATACTTTTGAAACGCACTGTATACAGACAGACCTACCTTTATGTCTGCGCAGACGGCCCCAGTGATGATTACACTCCTCCTTGCGAACACAGTTGCCGTTGGCGTTGATCTTATACTCGGCCCCACATCGACAGCACACCTTGGCAAAAGCTTTGAACAAATCGAAAAATCTGTTAGTCTGGCAGAGAAGGATTTGATCCAACCAGACTGAGGAGGGTGTGTAGAGTGCTTTGTAGAGACTTACGGTCAACATTCTTCTTTTCCGGGACGTTGTGGACCACGGCTCGACCTGAGCGCTCAGGGTGTGGCCTAGGGTATCCATGCTCCTGCAGCTGCTCCTCCGTCATCAGATAGTCCCTCAGCTTCCTGTACAGCCTGACACCTGCAGCCGTGCAGACAACACATAGCTAAAATACAAAGCCCTTCCTGCCTAATCAAACATCTACTGCCTGTAATACCAGCTCTAACCAGAGGAGGACTAGCTACTCACCACTGAGTTTCTCCTCCTGTTGCTTGCCAGTCCTGTTAATGGTGAAGCTGGTCTTGGCAGCGAGGCGTCCCCCCAGCACTTCCTCATGGGACTGGGCCTTCCTGTTCCCCACCACTGCAGGGCTCCCTGAAAAAAGACAAGCAGGCCGATTAGACTCTGATCTATGTCAGTTTGGTTCTTTTCACCTAATGGTAAAGATTGACGTTTTTGGAGGGAGATTTGATCCTAGATCTGTGCAAAAGGGCAACGACTTACAAAAGCGCTGCAACTACACCAAACGTCATCTGTTTGTAATTGTTACATAGTTAATGCATGTGTCAGTGACATACTGGCAACGGGTGAGGTGGGGGAGCTGCTCTTGCTGCGTAGCTTCTTCAGTGTGTTGACTGCCACGTTGAGGTAGATGTTCTTACTGCTGCTCCGGTCATACACCACCTTCTCCTCCTCCAGGGCCTAGAGACACAATCAACTGTTAGAACTTCAACTCACATCAAATATTTCACAAACATAACTCATCCACCCTTTTCTAAAATGGGATACCACTAGCAGTGTCATGAGCACACATACTTAACAGTAGACATGGATAGATTAAATGATAAATCAGTTCAACCCTGTGTGGTCTCACATACCATTTGGAAGGCCAAGTCTTCAGAGGGGCAGAACTTCATACACTCATCTATAAAGTTGTTGAGGTATCGCTGGCGGACGTTGGTGGGCACTTTGGCTCCAAACTCAGTGGGAATCACTGGGCGCTTCATTGCAGAGCTCTGAGAAGAACATATTAATAATAATAACTAAATAGACACAAATGTCATGTTTTCATGATAATGTTCTGACATACTATAAATTCCTGGCGTTACCTTCATTGTCGGAGTGTGTGCCACCCTCTTCTGTGCAATAGTGGTGGTGGTCTTTGACAAGATGCCGGCTGATGTCTGGGCCTTCACAGAGACACCACCTGGGAGAGTCCTGGTGGGCGACAACACTCTGCTGCCTGCTAGCTTTGCCTCGACAAGACCTGTAGTCAAATAAAGAAAGCATTCTCAACAACACAGTTCTTAAATTACACTTTTCTGGTCTCATATTTTTGGGCTGTCGTAATGCATACAAACTCCGTGTTTGATCAGGGTTTCCCAAACTCGGTCCTGGGGCCCCTGTGTACACGTTTTGGTTTTTGCCCTTGCACAACAAAGCTGATTCAAATAACCAACTCATCATCAAGCTTTGATTACTTGAATCAGGCGGCGGGGGGCAGAACTGAGTTTGGGAAAACCTGTGCTAGATGACATGACCATATATGGGGTGAAAGATAGAAAGGCCTTAGGCCAAGCATTCATACCAGACTTGGAGGAGGATGGTAAGGGGGTGGGGCGGTGGGCTACTCTCTTCCTCTCCCCAGGGAAGGGGCTGAGGCTTGGCCTGGGTCTGGGTCTGGGTGTAGAGGCAGTCTTCACGGCTGCTGCAAGCTGAGAGGCCTGCTGCTGGGCAATCTGCATGCGCTGGTAACAGATCTCCTGGGCAGTCAGTCTCCTGTACGGCGGAGGCTTTGGTGTTGCCTCAGTCTGAAACACAGAATCCAGTTTGTATTCAATGAAAGGCTTTTTGCTACGGTGGTTACGATAGAGATGTGGGTAAATACCAGAGAACAAACTCACACTTCCTTTGGCAGAGAAATGTGAAACCCTCTTCTTCTGCCCAGGAAAGAGAGTAGTTTGATTGCTGTCTGTGGCATCCTCATCATCAGAATCTTTAGAGGGCTGGGAAGGGAGAGGAAAAACTGAGCAGATTTACATTTCACGCAATATTTAATGAACAGAATGTTGGAAACAAACACACTACATTCAGTGCCATTCTAAAATGAGTTACACACATTTTTACTGACCTGTATGAACAGGATACACTGCAGTGAATGCTAACCTAAGGAAATATTGTACAAAACAACTTGTAATGAAGGGAGATGGCAATCTATGGGTACCTTGGCTTGCCTTCCCTTGTCCTCGGTCTTCACATCCTTGGATTCATTGAAGATCCGTAAGCACTCCTCCATTGGGTCTTCATCCAGGTCAAAGTCCATGTCCATCTGCAGACCGGAGTAGTCCACCCCACCACCATCCATGTCATCATAGCCTCTGTCATCCTCTGGACCAACGTCATCATCCTCTGAGGATGAGGGGGTGAGCTCTGAGGCATTCCTCTTATTCAAATGCCCCCTCTTGAAAGCAGCAGCTGACTTCCTCACAATTTTCTCCTCCTCATCATCCTCTTCGCGTTTCTCCTCTGCACTCTCATCCCCAAACAGATCCACGTGACTCAGAGATCTTTGTTTCACCTTTCCTGTTTTGCCATCCAAGAAGCTTCTGCTGTTTTTCTTCACCTTGTCTTTACTGCTGTTAGAACTCCCTTTGCTAACTTTATTGGAGCCCCTTTCTCTTCCACTGCTGTCATGTTTACCATTCTTGTGTTCTTTAAACTTTGAAGAGTCCTTTTCCTTGTCTGAAGTCTTCAGTTTTTTACTATCCCCACCCCCCTTTTCTCTCTCACTCTTGCTTGACGCCCCTTTTACTTTGTCTGTCCTTAGCTTTCTCTTTCCATCACTTCTCTTTTCTTCCTGTCCCTCCTTGCCTTTGTCTATGGATTTATCCTTTATCTTGATTTTCTCCTCTTCTTTCTTTCCCTGATTCTTGCTTTCCTTCTTTGCAGTTTCGTGGTTCGATGTCTTTGAATCACTTATTTTCTTACCGTCCCCTGCTCCTTTTTCTTTACTACTACCACTCTTTTTACTGGACTCCTTTTCAGATTTATGCACCTTCTCTACTTTGATGCTCTTCACGTGGCTGGTTTTACCTGCCACTTTTTCAGTTTCTGGTTTGTCTTTTTGCCTTGCTACTTCCTGGTTCTCCGAGTCTTCCTGCTCTTTAGCCTCCCGACTCCTCTGTTGTTTCAGCCCACCTAGAGTCCTTTCAGTCCTCTCTCCTTTCCCTGGACCAAAGGCTTCCTCCACTGACCCACTGCTACTCTTCCTCCTCTGCAGACGGCTGAGAGAAGTGGGTCGATACTCTGTCCCAGAGCTCTCCTCATCAGACTCAGAGAAACTGGCCGTGTACTTCAGTGGGTCTGGTATCACCTGTCGAGGCTTCTTAGTGGTTGGCACATATTCCTCATCCGTTGACAGCTTTCCTGTCCCTGACAGGTGAGGTCTTTTTTTCACTTCTCCCTTAGAAGCACCTGTCCTCTGGTCTTTCTTATCCTTGACAGCAATTTTAGCTGAATAGTTGGAGAGAGGGTCATATTCCATGTCTGTGGATGGTTTAGAATTATCCACTGTGTACTTGTTCTTGGAGAAGGCTGCATTATTAGAGTACTTAGGACTAGTAGGGGGAGAGGGTAGATGAGGAGATCGTGTTCGAGGAGCAGGCTTTTTCAAAGCTGTTTTGGTAACCGAGGTGGGCACATATTCCATGGAGCTGGCATGGTTGTCCTTGCTGTCAGAGTCCAAGGTGTACTTACTGGAGCGAGGGGTGGGATTATAATCAGCTGTTGTAGTCATCTGATAACTGCCTGGGTCATACGCCAAGTGGGATGCCACGGCCTGTGGTTTTGGCCAGTTAGCCATCACTTTGGGGGAACTGGCAGTAGGATCATATTCCTGGTCCCCAAATCGTGATGGTAGTTTTGGCACCAGCTTGGGGGAACTGGCAGTAGGGTCATATTTCTGGTCTCCAGTTTGCGAGAGTGGTTTCAGCAACACCTTAGGAGAACTGGCAGAAGGGTCATATTCCAGGTCCCCGATTTGTGAGAGCTTCTTCTTTTCCCGCTCCACCTCACTGCGTACTGCCTCGATGGCACGATTGACCAACTCAAGCTCGAGGGCACCCATGTCCACTGTTGCAGCAGCAGGCTCCCCATTCTGTTGCTCCTCTGGTCTTACTACCTCTGGGTTGAATGGGTCATAGCCACCTTGCTCTAAAGGAAGCCATTAGATACCAATTAGGATTAGCAAATTGTCAAGCATGTTCTATGGTAAACATAATCCACATTTTTAAGGTACTCAAACAGTTCAGTTGAATGTTATATTATGTCCCTACCTTGCATCGAAATAAGGTTTCAAATGCCATTGTCAACAAACCTGACTTGTCACAACACGAAGAACCATTGAGTTCTACGGGTTAAAATAAGGACACCCCCTTACCTCACTCTGACTTTACTAGCTAACAGTTAACATGTACTAGCTAGCTAGTTAGCTAGCTAATGCAGCCATAACGAATTACACAGAATAGCCGATTGAGGATTTATTTCATGTACAATATTTGATGTTATCAACCCCTCAGTAAGGCGAAATATATTTTTTATATTTCACAATTGTTAAAATATTTAGCTAAAAACTGTAGCTAACATTATGCAGCCACTGCGACAAACACTGGATAGCTAGCTAACATAGTTAAGTTAGAGGAATACAAAATAAATGCAAATCACCCTTTTGTTTGGAGTAAAGTTCTTTTGATGTTCTAGTGTCATTTGAGCCATAAGACGCACGTCTATGTTTGCTGTGTCTGAAGTGGCAGTATGGTCTGTTACACCCATATTTGCCGCTTTTCCCATTGCAGCTATCCGTGTAAAACGGACAGTCAATTCCACGGAAGAAACCGGTGGATCTCAGCATAGTCTTCCTAGACCTTTCATACCCGCAGAATCGAGACTGACAAGTTGGTGTAGTTCGTTTAGTTGTAATAAATCGAGAGGAATCCACTTGTCACATATCTAGGTACATGTAAAACAACAATACAGCATCCCTACGACGCCATGTTGGATGGACAAAAAAAGCTATCGCGAGAAGCCCACGTCGCACATATAGACGTATATGAGAACACCAAGTACTTGCATGTGGAAATTCAAGCCAAGGCAATGAACACATGGGTGTAAGAAAGCTACCCACGGCATACTTGCGTTCATTTTCACCTTGAAATTGTGTTAATTTGCCATCTCATTGTATAAACGTGACTAAGGACTTACGAAAGTGACTGAACATTAACAGCTCACCCTGATATCTCAGCCTTGCTGATAGGTAACAGCAATTACAAAAAAGTGGTAGCACCCATTAGATTGGTCTTGGAAGTCTGTCAGTGTGTACAATGAGTTGAGGCCCAGTAGTCAGGTCCAAGGTAGACTAATGTGTTCAGTTTCCCTTCTGGCGTTTACACAGGCAGCCAGATGCTGTTTTTTTTCTTCACTAATTGGTCTATTGACTAATATGTCTATTGACCAATCAGATCTGAAAGAAACTGATGTGATTTGTCAAAAGACCAGTGTGTGTGTGTGTTTGTGTGTGGAGGGGGGCAGAGTTGGGCTGCCTGTGTAAACGCAGCATTCTATAGCATAATAGCTGTGACTAGATCCGTGTTCACGATTAAAGAAACCAGACAAAAGTTTATTTCACAAAAAGTTATTTCAGTCCTTATATGGTAATCAGAACAGCTGACATCTTGATGAGAAACTGCACTCGTCCTAATCAAACATGTAGGTAGGGCTATAAGAGAACGAAAAATGTGTTTACCACAATTGCACTGATTTGAGATTGAATGTGGTAACATCTGTTTCAAACAAACTTTAAAATTGATATAGATATATATATATACACACACACACACACACCTCACACCCACACACACCTCACACACACACACCTCACACAAAATACACCCATTTACTTTAAGTCTGATTATTCAATTTTGTTGCCAAAATTGTACTTAGAATTCTGGCAAAATGCATTTTAACCTAATACGACGCCAATGAAGGATATGAGTCTATAAAATAAATAAAACCATAAACAAATAATGTCCCCGCTTTAAAAAAAAATATTTTAAAAAGCCGACATAATGGGCATGCACGCAGTAACCCAACCATACCTTCCTGAGCTGAACCTCAAAATCACCGACTCGCATACGAGGCAAGCTCTGCCCTTTTATACATGTTCTTCACCTGTTGCGCACAGCTGATCAATTAAACCAATCAATGTAAGTCGCTCTGGATAAGAGCGTCTGCTAAATGACTTAAATGTAAATGTTATAGCGTTTTTCTATTATGCTTAGGCTAATAACCCCCCTGCTGTGTTCCCGTCGAAATGGACCGATTTACAAGTTTTCCCTGAAAAATTTAGTTAATTTAATCTGATTGTCATAAGGTTCCATGAATTTGTCCACACAGGGCATCTGAACACACAAAATACATTTTGATGATTTTCATAAAATGTGGGGTGTTTTATTTGACTTTTGTACACATATGGTGTTCCCGGTCAAAAATGACCAGTCATTAGAAATTAATAGGTGAGACTACATTTAGTGTATAAAATTGAGTCCGGCACATGCCCATTCATCAGATGGACACACTTCCTCTCCCAGGAAGACACTGACAATGAAGATGCATTAGAGGAGGAAGTAGTCTGGAATAAATAGCACAATATGTTTCATCTGAGTATTTGTTATAGTCAAAATAATCCATATATTATGCTTTTTTTACTCAAAAACGAGTTGTATGAGCTCAGGTCAATGAGGCCGACAGGCCATAAATATCAAATAGAAGTTCAAAACGTATAATGTTCACAAGAACTTAAGTTGATCAAAAAGATTTAACACAACATTAGGTGATAATATATGGATTGTTATGGATTTATAATCAGCTACAAACTATAATAATTTTGGAGCGGGAACACAGAATTAATTAACACGAAACGAACACAATAGGTGGGTTAATTAGACTATAAGGAACAAACACTTTTTTTCATGGTAGACATTCAAGTAAATAAGTCGATTAAAAGCAAATGCATGCATTTTATTACTGTGTATAGTTAGTTGTCTTTGACTTTGCTTGAAATAGTTGTGTGTCTACTGTGTCATAAATAAGAACGCAATACGCAATCGTTTATGACGCTTAGACCGCTCCAATGTATGTTCTTGACGAATTTTCTAAACGCACCATTAACGGGGAAAATTCTGAACACAAAATGTAGTAAGCCAGCTAGATGATGGTTTCCATCGCCAATATGTTTGCTACCGCAAATCATGATTTCAGCAACGGGTTGAATGTCTCTTCTCGGCCTCTATTCCTGGGTCTTGATGTGGCAATCCTTATCAAGACCGCTGTGTTTTTATTCTGCTCGGGCCTCATTCTGTGGTGCTTATGGGATCTATGGAGAAGAAAGGATGAAGACTTCGACGACACAGATTTGTTGTAAGTTTAGAAACATGTTTGTTTGCGTGTGTGTTTGTGTGTTTGTGTGTGTATATGTGAGAGAGACCGAATTTGCCCCCTTAGACACAACTACAACAACATAACAAACAAAAACGGGTCACAACTTCTGCGGCTCTGTCGGACGCTTGGTATGTACATAGTCAATGGTAGGCTTCGAGAGGACTCCTACAGTAGGTACACATATAGCTCATCTCTTGGCAGTAATACTGCAGACTACTTTATCACTGACCTCAACCCAGAGCCTATTAGAGCGTTCACAGTCAGTCCACTGACACACTTATCAGATCACAGCAAAATCGCACTCCACCTGAACAGAGCTATGCTCAATCATGAGGCATCAAATCCGAAGGAACTGAATAATATTAAGAAATGCAATGGGTGGAAAAAATGAGTGTGGAAATCTACAACAACAACAAAAAGTTGCAACAACAAATTCAATCCCTTCTCGACAATTTCCTGGACTAAATGTTTCACTGTAATAGTGAAGGTGCAAACATGGCAGTATAACACGTAAACAGTATATTTGACCCTATCCAACCAAAAACACAGAGACCCAGAAAACCTGAGCATAGGCCTTCACTATGGTGAACCACTAAAATAATAAACAACAACACAAAGAGTTAGATGTATGGATAAACCTCTTCTCCAATCGTTTGGGCTCTATAACAAAGAACAAACAGCAAAAACATATAAACAATCAAATACACATCTTAGAATCAACTATTAAAGACTACCAGAACCCACTGGATTCTCCAATTATATTTAATGAACTACAGGACAAAATACAATCCCTCCGACCCAAAAAGGCCTATGGAGTTGATGATCTCCGAAATGAAATGATAAAATATACAGACCACAAATTCCAATTGGCTATACTTAAACTCTTTAACATCATCCTCAGCTCTGGCATATTCCCCAATATTTGGAACCAAGGAAAGATCACCCCAATCCACAAAAGTGGAGACAAATTTGACCCCAATAATTACCGTGGGATATGCGTCAACAGCAACCTTTGGAAAATCCTCTGCATTATAATTAACACCAGACTCGTACATTTCCTCAGTGAAAACAATATACTGAGCAAATGTCAAATTGGAAAACATACAACATTATAAAATCCATATACACAAACAACAAGTGTGTTGTTAAAATTGGCAAAACACACACACATTTCTTTCCACAGGGCCGGTGGGTGAGACAGGGATGCAGCTTAAAACCCACCCTCTTCAACATATACAGTACCAGTCAAAAGTGTGAACACACCTACTCATTTAATTTTTTTTCTATTTCTTTTCTCTATTTTCTACATTGTAGAATAATAAACTATGAAATAACACATATGGAATCATGTAGTAACCGAAAAAGTGTTAAACAAATCAAAATATATTTTAGATTCTTCAAAATAGCCACACTTTGCCTTGATGACAGCTTTGAAGGAGTTCCCACATATACTGAGCATTTTTTGGATACTTTTCCTTCACTCTGCGGTCCAACTCATCCCAAACCATCTCAATTGGGTTGAGGTCGGCTGATTGTGGAGGCCAAATAGCCCTTACACAGCCTGGAGGTATGTTGGGTCATTGTCCTGTTGAAAAACAAATGATAGTCCCACTAAGCGCAAACCAGATGGGATGCCGTATTGCTGAAGAATGCTGTGGTAGCCATGCTGGTTAAGTGTGCCTTGATATTGAAATAAATCACAGAGAGTGTCACCAGCAAAGCACCCCCACATCAGGGTAAGAATTACACATGCTGAGATCATCTGTTCAGGCCTGATTCACGCAGTATCTTCTGAACAGTTGATGTTGAGATGTGTCTGTTACTTGAACTCTGTGAAGCATTTATTTGGGATGCAATTTCTGAGGCTGGTAACTCTAATGAATTTATCATCTGCAGCAGAGGTAACTCTGGGTCTTCCTTTCCTGTGGCGGTCCTCATAAGAGCCAGTTTCATCATAGCGCTTGATGGTTTTTGTGACTGCACTTGAAGAAACTTTCAAAGTTCTTGAAATTTTTCAGATAGACTGACCTTCATGTTTTAAAGTAATGATGGACTGTCATTTCTCTTTGCTCATTTGAGCTGTTGTTGCCATAAAATGGACATGGTCTTTTACCAAATAGGGCTATCTTCTGTTTACCGCCACTACCTTGTCACAACACAACTGATCGGCTCAAATGCATTAAGAAGGAAATAAATTACACAAATGAACTTTTAACAAGGCACACCTATTAATAGAAATTCATTCCAGGTGAATGAATACCTTATGAAGCTGGCTGTGAATGCTAAGTGTGCAAAGTTGTCCTCAAGGCAAAGGGTGACTACTTCGAACAATCTCAAATATAAAATATATTTACATTTGTTCAAACGCTTTTTTTGGTTACTACTTCATAGTTTTGAAGTCTTCACTATCATTCTACAATGTAGAAAATAGTTTAAATTTTTTTTTCAAAAACCTTGAATGAGTAGGTGTCCAAACTTTAAACTGGTACTGTATATCAATGAATTGGCGAGGGAACTAGAACAGTCTGCAGCACACGGCGTCATCCTACTAGAATTTGAAGTCAAATGTCCACTGTTTGCTGATGATCTGGTGCTTCTGTCCCCAACCAAGGAGGGCCTACAGAAGCACCTAGATCTTCTGTACATATTCTGTCAGACCTGGGCCCTGACAGTAAATCTCAGTAAGACAACAATAATGGTGATCCAATAAAGGTCCAATTGCCAGGACCACGAATACAAATTCCATCTAGACACTGTTTCCCTAGAGCACACAAAAAACTATACAAACCTCGACCGAAACATCAGCACCACAGGTAACTTCCACAAAGCTGTGAACGATCTGAGCGACAAGACAAGAAGAGCCTTCTATGCCATCAAAAGGAACTTAAAATTCGACATACCAATTAGAATCTGGCAAAAAAATACTTGAATCAGTTATACAGTGGCTTGCGAAAGTATTCACCCCCCTTGGCATTTTTCCTATTTTATTGCCTTACAACCTGGAATTAAAATAGATTTTTGAGGGGTCTGTATCATTTGATGTACACAACATGCCTACCACTTTGAAGATGCAAAATATTTTATATTGTGAAACAAACAAGAAATAAGACAAAAAATGCGTAACGATTCACCCCCTAAGTATTTTCCAGCAATTACAGCTGCAAGTCTCTAGGGGTATGTCTCTATAAGCTTGGCACATCAGCCACTGGGATTTTTGCCCATTCTTCAAGGCAAAACTGCTCCAGCTCCTTCAGGTTGGATGGATTCCGCTGGTGTACAGCAATTTTTAAGTCATACCACATATTCTCAATAGGATTGAGGTCTGGGCTTTGACTAGGCCATTCCAAGACATTTAAATGTTTCCCCTTAAACCACTTTAGTGTTGCTTTAGCAGTATGCTTAGGGTCATTGTCCTGCTGGAAGGTGAACCTCTGTCCCAGTCTCAAATCTCTGGTTTGTGTAGTGCCTGTGAGCACTCCAGATGTTTCACTTGCTGTTTTGTTTCATTTAAATAAACTTGTGAAACTCGATGTACGCTGCGCCTTGGTCTGCTCATTTTGAAGAACGTGACATCTGGGGCCTTTCAGAACAGGTGTATATATACTGAGATCACGTGACAAATCATGTGACACTTAGATTGCACACAGGTGGACTTTATTTAACTAATTGTGTGACTTCTGAAGGTAATTGGATGCACCAGATCTTATTTAGGGGCTTCATAGCAAACGGGGTGAATACAGTTGAAGATGGACGGTTACATACACCTTAGCCAAATATTTCAATTAAACTCAGTTTTTCACAATTCCTGACATTTAATCCTAGTAAAAATGCCCTGTCTTAGGTCAAAGGTCTGAATAATGGTAGAGAATCATTTATTTCAGCTTTTATTTCATTCATCACATTCCCAGTGGGTCAGAAGTTTACATTCACTCAATTAGTATTTGGTAGCATTGCCTTTAAATTTAACTTGGGTCAAACATTTTGGGTAGCCTTCCACAAGCTTCCAACAATAAGTTGGGTGAATTTTGGCCCATTCCTCCTGACAGAGCTGGAATAACTGAGTCAGGTTTGTAGGCCTCCTTGCTTGCACGTGCTTTTTCAGTTTTGCCCACAAATTTTCTAAACAATTGAGGTCAGGGCTTTGTGATGGCCACTCCAATACCTTGACTTTGTTGTCCTTAAGCCATTTTGCCACAACTTTGGAAGTATGCTTGGGGTCATTGTCCATTTGGAAGACCCATTTGCGACCAAGCTTTAACTTCCTGACTGATGTTGCTTGAATATATCCACATCATTTTCTTTCCTCATGATGCCATCTATTTTGTGAAGTGCACCAGTCCCTCCTGCAGCAAAGCACCCCCACAACATGATGCTGCCACCCCCGTGCTTCACGGTTGGGATGTGTTCTTCGGCTTGCAAGCCTCCCCCTTTTTCATCCAAACATAACAATGGTCATTATGTCCAAACAGTTCTATTTTTGTTTCATCAGACCAGAGGACATTTCTCCAAAAAGTACTATCTTTGTCCCCATGTGCAGTTCAAACCTTTGTCTGGCATTTTTATGGTGGTTTTGGAGCAGGTGCTTTTTCCTTGCTGAGTGGCCTTTCAGATTATGTCGATATAGGACTTGTTTTTACTGTGGATATAGATACCTTTGTACCTTTTTTCCTCCAGCATCTTCACAAAGTTCTTTGCTGTTGTTCTGGGATTGATTTGCACTCATCTCTAGGAGACAGAATGCGTCTCCTTCCTGAGCGGTATGACGGCTGCGTGGTCCCATGGTGTTTATACTTGCGTACTATTGTTTGTACAGATGAATGTGATACCTTCAGGCATTTGGAAATTGCTCCCAAGGATGAACCAGACTTGTGGAGGTCTACAATTTATTTTCTGAGGTCTTGGCTGTTTTCTTTTGATTTTCCCATGATGTCAAGCAAAGAGGCAGTGAGTTTGAAAGTAGGCCTTCAAATACATCCACAGGTACACCTCCAATTGACTCAAATGATGTCAGTTAGCCTATCAGAAGCTTCTAAAGCCATGACATCGTTTTCTGGAATTTTCCAAGCTGTTTAAAGGCACAGTGAACTTCTGACCCACTGGAATTGTGATACAGTGAAATAATCTGTCTGTAAACAATTGTTGGAAGAATTACTTGTGTCATGCACAAAGTAGATGTCCTATCCGACTTGCCAAAACAATAGTTTAACAATAAATTTGTGGAGGGGTTGAAAGACGAGTTTTGCACACACCATGCACACACCACTTTTCCAGATTTTTCTTTTTCATTATTTTTTTAACCAAGTAATTTTTTTTTCACTTCACCAATTTGGACTATTACGTGTATGTCCATTACATGAAATCCAAATAAAAATCTATTTAAATTACAGGTTGTAATGCAACAAAATAGGAAAAACGCCAAGGGGGATGAATACTTTTGCAAGGCACTGTAGAACCCTGTGCCCTTTGTGATTGTGAGGTCAGAGGTATGCTCACTAACCAAGAATTCTGCAAAAATATCCTCAGTGTACAACATAAAAAAACAAATAATGCATGAAGAGTAGAATTCGGCCGATACCTGCTAATTATCACAATCCAGAAAAGAGACGTTAAATTCTACATCCACCTAAAAGGAAGTGATTCCCAAACTTTCCATAACAAAGCTATCACCTACAGAAAAATGAACTCGGAGAAGAGCCCCCTAAGCAAGCTGGTCCTGGGTCTCTATTCACAAACACAAACAGACCCCACAGAGCCCCAGGACAGCAACACAATTAGACCCAACCAAATCATGAGAAAATAAAAAGATAATTACTTGACACATTGGAGATCATTTAAAAAAAAAAAACAGAGCAAACTAGAATGCCTAAAATGAAGGAAATCTTTGACTATGTAGATCCAGTGAGCATAGTCTAGCTATTGAGAAAGGCAGCTGAAGGCAGACCTGGCTCTCAAGAGAAGACAGGCTATGTGCACACTGCCCACAAAATGAGGTGGAAACTGAGCTGCGCTTCCTAACCTCCTGCCAAATGTAAGACCATATTAGAGACATATATTTCCCTCAAACGACACAGACCCACAAAGAATTTGAAAACAAATTCCATTTGATAAACTCCCATAAACTCCCATGTGAAATACCACAGTGTGCAATCAGAGCAGCAAGATTTGTGACCTGTTGTCACAAGAAAAGGTCAACCAGTGAAGAACAAACACCATTGTAAATAAAACCTATTTGCACATCATTACAACACTGTATATATTCTTTTGGAAGTTTTTGTAAACTTTTAATGTTTCCTGTTAATATTTTATTGTTTATTTCTCTTGTATCTATTTCACTTGTTTTGACAATGTAAACATGCCAATAAAGAGAGAGAGAGAGAGAGAGAGAGAGAGAGAGAGAGAGAGAGAGAGAGAGAGAGAGAGAGAGAGAGAGAGAGAGAGAGAGAGAGTGTGTGTGTGCTCTAGCCAACACTTAAGTCATTTCATACATCTCTTCAAAAAATGTTTTACAAATATCAGTGGTATCTTTTCTCACAAGGGACATGTTGAAGGATTTGACCACCCAGAGCTACACCCTATACAGTAGCTGCTTAGACCATGTGAATGAACTGGATGATCTGCTGGAGAACAGATCTGTGCACAAGGTCAGCTGTAGGAGCAGAAGACAGAGGAAGCCAAGGTGGCAGCAGTCTCCAGATTCCTATGTTGACTCAAGCTCAGGTTGTAGCCTTACTACTGAATATGACTCTGAATTTGACTCTTTCTACAACACGGCAAGTGAACTTGATACAAAGGGAAAACCTTCATTTTCCTCCAAATTTCATGTCGAGTTACCGTCTGACTGCAGACAGTGCAGGTCTATGCACCTGTGTAACAATGATGGTGGCAGGTGCGTCGACATCAGGGTGGACACTCCAGATTCCAGAAACAAAACCACCACCAGCAGTAAGACTGAGAACAGCTTTTGGCCTCTGAGCATTATGGGGTCATCTGATTATATCAGCTCATTTAACTCCTGGTCCTCCCTCAGCTCCTCAAGATCCAGTCTATCCACTCTTGTGTCTGTAAGATCTGAGATGAGTGAAGCGATCCATGCTCCACCAGTGGTTTCCAAGGATGAGCCATGCTCTACTAACAAAGGTCCTGCTGGCAGGTCAGAGTTGAATAACCCACTACCAGTAGAATTGCAGGGGATGCACAGTCTAGAGAACAGTATCTGGAAAGAGGCCACAAAGAAGATTCCTGAGCTTGTTTTCAATGTTGAAGAGGAAAAACATCGAACTATGGTGTGTGACAAAGTTACAGATCCCGAACAGGAAAATGCAAAGACCCCATTTCAAAAAAGTCTTGCCATGTTTGAATATCTTATCAAAATGAAGGAAAAATCTTTTGGCAAATTATCAAAAATGAACTCTACTGATATATCCCGGGTAGCCTTCAATGATCAGAAACGGGAAAAGATGGATCTCTTGTCTAAGCCACAGGGAAATGCCTGTCCTAACAGGTTAGTGAAGAAGCTAGTCGGACCAGGTATTCACATCCCTATACCCAGAGTGAAACATGTTTTATTCATGGAAAGGGCATCCATTCAACTTCTTGAGATGAACCTGAAACAGAAGCGTTTGGAAAATGTATTGGGAGCGCCCACCATCTTCAGCAAGTCCATGGAACTGATCACACCCGAAGAAACTTCTCAGCCTAAGGAAGTGACATCATCAGAGGTAGAGTTGGAATTTAATTGCTCTAAGACACTTTTCATCAGCAAAGAAATGAGAGACAAGCTAGAGTTCCACATCAAACGCAAGAAAATCCAACACCTCTGGGGTCTGCCTCATGAGGTGACAAAGTCTATTGAAGCCCTAATTCCCAAGGCACCAAATATAGACCATAGCAGAGTTTCCCCAAAGCCCAAGTATGACATAGAGGTGATGACAAGTGACTTGCCATTTTTGACTGACGAACAGAAAGAGGCTTTAGAGGGCAATGTGAGGAAAAAGAAGGCTCACAAAAACTGGGGTTACCCAAAACGGATAATGGACTCTCTGAAGGCATTTGAGGTTCCTGAGAGTGTGGCCAAAGACCTGTACAAGAGAAGTCACCCTGGAGCCAAAGTCCAACACCCCCGAGCGGCCTCTAAGTTTAAGGATATCCCTGTGGAGCCCAAAGAGCCTCAGACATCAGCTACATCCAAAACTAACGACCTCAAAGAAATGAGTAAAAAACAACAGAACAACCAGAACAACTCCCATAGCCTATCAGAATCCAGTGCTGCTGAGATTCAAGAAAGAGGATTTCCCAAAGTCGCTTTTGGGCCTTTTTCTAAGAAGTGTTTCCATTCCGAGTATCCAGTACTCACAATGTGTTTGAAATGTGGATCCAATCTAAATAAATATTCACTACACAAAGGATCCAACGTGCACAGAGAGTTGATAGCAAGGAGCACAGAAGGGGAGGGAAGAGACAATGCATCTCCACAGACACAGACTACCTGTCTGTCAGAGCAGCCATCAGTGTCAACTAGCAGACCCTGCAGGTTTGGAACATCTTTTTTTATCACTGTGAGTACCAACATAAAGAATGTACTCTATGGCTGATACAATGCAATGTTATCATTCAAAGATATTTGCCCTTTAGTAATAATTTCTTATTTTCCCTCAACAGGAGTCCTGAAGGAAGAAAAATGTATTTCCCTCAACATGAGTCCTCTTTCTGAAGAAATAATAATTTATTTTGACCAACATCAAATAAATACAGATATTATTATTTTGCATTTATCCCTTAATTCTGTGCAATGTTTTTAGGCGAGCTGGAGTAGTTTCGGAAAGTAAACACTAGGGGGACACATTCTCTTAGGATTTGAGCACTGATCTAAATGTACTAAACCAGAAAAAACAAATGTTTTTGCTTTACCTTTATTTAACTAGGCAAGTCAGTTAAGAACACATTCTTATTTTCAATGACGGCCTAGGAACAGTGGGCTAACTGCCTTGTTCAGGGGAAGAACAACAGATCCTTTCCAGCTCAGGGATTCGATCTTGCAACCTTTCGGTGACTAGCCCAACGCTCTAACCACTAGGCAACCTGATGCCCCAAATATATAATGTAATATATAAACTCTCCTACAAATGTATTTGGACATCAGTGTCATGTAATTCAGTAAAATCATTAAAATTGTCACATGTTAAGTTTATATTTTTGTTCAGTATAAAAGGAGAGAAATAGGATTTTGGCACGAGTGTATTGGCCATCGCTGGTGAGTGAGCTGCGCATCATTGGGTTAGTCTGTGCAACTGAAAAGCTTTTTTAGGACTATAATTTTCCCCTCATATTGTACAATATGTGTTTCTCCTCCACACATTTAGGACTAGGCTATTGATGGATTCAAGACTAGGTCGTTTTTAATGATCTCACATTTTCAGTTTGTCAGTGTCAAAGTAGCCTGACATTTCAATCATTTGTGCGGTATTACAAAATATTCTGCTAAAGTCTGCAGTCATGTAAAATTATATAGAATTGCATGAAATGCGTTTATAAAAGGCCTAATTTTCCAAATAAAACACAATGCAAAAGCATCCAACAAGTTTGTAGAATCACAAGCTTGGTGCAGTCATCGCGGGCTAGGAATATGGGACCAAATACTAAACTTGTGACTAAAATGAATACACTATAAGTGAATTTGTCCAAATACTTATGACACCTTCAAATGGGGGGACTAGATATGCTTTTATTGCTAAAGGTAAAACAGATAGGCCAATGTATGAAAATATCCTCAAATAAAAGGTGACATTCTGTACTGTCCTCTCTGTAAAATATTTGATCTCAAATCCAAAAAGCTGGACTATAGAACCAAATGAAACGTTTTAGCTTCACTGTCCATATAAATATGTAGGGGAGATAGCTCAGCCCCAAGCAAACTAGCATTGCTAATGTCTCATTTCCTTGAGCCCTATTTGCGCAACAAGTAACCCATTGGGCAATGGGTTAGCAGTGTGTCTGTTACATAATACAAGATATATGATAGAGACCTAGGTGGACATTCCTTTTTTGTATGATGTTGAGTAATTGGAAAGTACAGTATCAGATTCAGAGCATATGACTTGTGTGTGCTCACTGAGTATTTGCAGGCATTCAGTGTCACAGCCCCTGGAATGGTAAGCAACACTGCCAGATCTCCTGGGGAAACATTAAGTGGCAGCTCTTACAGCAAGCTGCATCAGTTTCTTAATGTGAATAGACAGTCATGAATCCTTAACACCTCTGACTAGGGACAAAACCATTATGTGTGACTAGGTTGATAACTAATATTTACTAACCACCCCCAAGCCAAGGTCAAACAAGCCGATACTCAGGTATCGGCCTTGTATCTGTTCAAGAGCAATTTACAGTAGAATGCTGGCTGGGGGTGGTCAAATGACTTCAGCCTTGGTCAAGAGATAAACTGGCAGAGTAAAACTATGGTGATTGTGCCAGTTAACAAGTGACAACATGCTACAGATGGTTCAGCAGTTACTTCCTTGAATTGGCCCCAAGGCATCTACAGTGCCTTCAGAAAGTATTCATACCCCTTGACTTATTCCACATTTTGTTGTGTTACAGCCTGAATTCAAAATTGATTAAATACATAGTTTTTTTCATCAAAACACAATACTCCATAATGACAACGTGAAAACATGTTTTTAGAAATGTTTGCAAATCTATTGGAAAGGAAATACAGAAATGTCTCATTTACATAAGTATTCCGTATTCACCCCCCTGAGTCAATACTTTGTAGATGCACCTACAGCTGTGTAATTACAGCTGTGAGTCCTTCTGGGTAAATCTCTAAGAGCTTTCTACACCTGGATTTTTAAAATTATGTTCAAAAAAATGTCAAACTCTGTAAAATTGGTAGTTGATCATTGCTAGACAACCCTTTTCAGGTCCTGCCATAGATCTTCAAGTAGATTTAAGTAAAAACTGTAACTTGGCCAGTCAGGAACATTCACTGTCATCTTGGTAAGCAACTCCAAGGTAGATTTGGCCTTGTGTTTTAGGTTATTGTCCTGCTGAAAGGTGAATCCAACTCCCAGTGTCTGTTGGAAAGGAGACTGAACAAGGTTTTCCTCTAGGATTTTGCCTGTACTTAGCTCCATTTCATTTATTTTTTATCCTGAAAATGTCCCCAGTCCTTAACAAGCATACCCATAACATGATACAGCCACCACTATGCTTGAAAATATGGAGAGTGATACTCAGTGTTGTGTGTTGTAATGTTTTGTTTTTTGCCCAAAGCATAACACATTGTATTCAGGACAAAAAGGGACTTACTTGGCCACATTTTTTGCAGTATTACTTTAGTGCCTTGTTGCAAACAGGATGCATGTTTTGGAAAAAAAATATTCTGTAGAGTAACTACAATGTTGTTGACACATCCTCAGTTTTTTCCTATCACAGTCATTAAACTCTGTAATTTGCCTCATGGTGAAATCCCTGAGCGGTTTCTTCCTCTTCAGCAACTGAGTTAGGAAGGACGCTTTTATCTTTGTAGTGACTGGGTGTATTGACACACCATCCAAAGTGTAAATACACTGAACAAAAATATAAATGCAACATGCAACAATTTCAAAGATTTTACTGAGTTACAGTTCGTATTAAGAAATCAGTCAATTTAAATCAATTCAAGGGCACAGCCATATGTGCCCTTTGTTGGGAGGCATTGGAATACCTCCCTGGTCTTTGTGGCAATTTGCATATACTCCAGAATGTTATGAAGCGTGATCAGATGAATTGCTATTAATTGCAAAGTCCCTCTTTGCCATGTAAATGGACTGAATCCAGGACCAGATTCAGACTGAATCCAGGACCAGCTGACATCATGTTCGTGAGTCTCTCGTTAACACAGGTGTGAGTGTTGAAGAGGACAAGGCTGGAGATCACTCTGTCATGCTGATTGAGTTCGAATAACAGACTGGAAGCTTCAAAAGGAGGGTGGTGCATGGAATCATTGTTCTTCCTCTGTCAACCATGGTTTCCTGCAAGGAAACACGTGCCGTCATCATTGCTTTGCACAAAAAGGGCTTCACAGGCAAGGATATCGCTGCCAGTAAGATTGCACCTAAAGGCACAGTCAACTTAGTGTATGTAAACTTCTGACCCACTGGAATTGTGATACAGTGAGTTATAAGTGAAATAATCTGTCTGTAAACAATTTTTGGAAAAAGTACTTGTGTCTTGCACAAAGTAGATGTCCCAACCGACTTGCGAAAACTATAGTTGGTTAATAAGAAATTTGTGGATTGGTTGAAAGACAAGTTTTAATGACTCCAACCTAAGTGTGTAAACTTCCGACTTCAACTGTATATGAAAGTATGTGGATAGCCCTTGAAATTAGTGGATTCGGCTATTGCAGACACACTTTGCTGACAGGGGTATAAAATCGAGCACACGGCCATGCAATCTCCATAGACAAACATTGGCAGTAGAATGGCCTTACTAAAGAGCTCAGTAACTTTCAACAAGGCACCATCATAGGATGCTATCATTCCAACAAGTCAGTTCAAGTTTCTGTCCTGCTTGAGCTGCCCCAGTGAACTGTAAGTGCTGCTACTGTGAAGTGGACACATCTAGAAGCAACAACAGCTCAGCCACAAAGTTGTAGGCCACACAAGCTCACAGAACGGGACCACTAAAGTGCTGAGGCGCATAAAAATCTTCTGTCCTTAGTTGCAACACGTTGTCAGCACAAGAGCTGTTCGTCGGGAGCTTCATGAAATGGGTTTCCATAGCTGAGCAGCCGCACACAAGCCGAAGATCACCATGAGCAATGCCAAGCATTCGCAGGAGTGGCATAAAGCTTGGCGCCATTGGACTCTGGAATAACATTCTCTGGAGTGATGACTCACCCTTCACCATCTGGCAGTCCGACAGACAAATCTGGGTTTGGCGGATGCCAGCAGAACGCTCCTTGCCAGAATGAATAGTGCCAACTAAAGTTTGGTGGAGGATGAATAATGGTCCGGGGCTGGTTTTCATGGGTCGGGCTAGGCCCCTTAGTTCCAGTTAAGGGAAATCTTAACGCTACAGCATACATTCTAGACGATTCTGTGCTTCCAACATTGTGGCAACAGTTTGAGGAAGGCCCTTTCCTGTTTCAGCATGACAATGCCCCCGTGCAGAAAGCGAGGTCCATACATATGGTTCGTCAAGATAGATGTGGAAGAACTTGACTGGCCTGCACAGAGCCGATTTCAATCCCATCAAACACCTTTGGGATGAATTGAAACGCGGACTGCTCGACCTCAGTACTCCTCTTATGGCTGAATGGAATTAAGTCCCCCATCTAGTGGAAAACCTTCAAAGAAGACTAGAGGCCATTATAGCAAAGAGGCGGGACCGACTCCTTATTAATGCCCATATTTCAGAATGAGATGTTCGACGAGGAGTCCACATACACAACCAAACTAATGTGTGGGGTACAGAGACAAGGTAGTCATTGAAAAATCATGTTAAAACACTATTGCACATTTTCTCTTGAACTTATTTAAGCTTGCCATAACAAAGGAGTTGAACACTTGACTCAAGACTAACTTTTCATTTTAAATTAAAATCATAATTCCACTTGGACATTATGGGGTATTGTGTGTAGGCCAGTGAATTCACTCTTATTTAATACATTTTAAAATTCAGGAAGTAACAAACATTTTGAAAAACTCAAGGGGTGTGCATTTTCTGAAGGCATTAAAGTATTCTTAACAGAATAAATAAAAGCAAAAGTGGTTCAAAGCATTTTTATTGAATCTTTAGAAAAACACAAAATTCTCCAGTCAAATGTTGCTTTACGTGAACTGCAAAATCAGTCACATGGTACAGTAAAGTGCTTATTTAAAAATCAATGTTTGTCTCAGATGTAATATGTACTTCAACATTTTTCCATCAATATTTTTGGGCTGGGAGAGGTTAAAAACAAGTATCAACAACACACAAGAGAAGCCTCAAGGCTTGAGGATATAACCACATGGTAGAAAAACAAATCTACATGTTACCTCAAACTAAACTAGTTATAAAATTTATTTAATTTCAACGTTAAAATGCATTGCCGGTGGGCTACATTCAAATTGTGGGGAAGTGGATTATGACTGTTCAGTTGACTTTATAAAAAAAAAGGTATTACAAAAAGCTAAAAATAAGAGGCTAGGGATAGCTTGTATTAATTCTCTCCAAATAAAAAGGCAGTCCTAAACTACTGCATTGGGTAAAAGTAGAAATGATTATGACGAAGGTAACTCATACCTTAGATATAATTAAGAGTACTACCAAAGTCTTTCTGCATTTCTGAGAATCCCAACCCTAAGAAAACAGAGAGAAACATATATAATACTTTGTTTTAAAGTAGAAACTGATTTGAACCCTAACCCTAAGACCCCCTTACTTAGCTTAATGCTTTTGTTCAGATTCTTGATAGCATGGTAGTTTTACAAACAAAGAAAACAGCTGCATACACAAATTCAAGTAAGTCTTACTATAAGACATAAAACCCCACAAAGATGCATTGGTAGAAGGCTTCTTTAAAAGATTACAATCAGTGTCCTATTATCAGCATAATGGGCCATATGACGTCAAGGGAGTCATTCCCCCCCCCCCCCACAGAGTACCACACTGCGGTGCTGGCAACACCACATGGACATTCATAGGTTTAGTAGTTTTACTCCTTGAGAATGCATGCTCGTGTCATAAACCTCAGGTAAAAAAATTAAATAAAAATATTTTTTAAAAACTGGTTTTTCATGACTTTCACCCTCTTTGGCAAATGGCTACAGTGTCTTGAGACCATCACCATAAAATAAATTGTTCAAATTTCAGAAAGAGCCTAACTTCTTTCCAAACAGATAGTTACCAACACGTTCCACATACAAAACAGTAAAAGCCTTCATTATTTTGCTCCAGATACAAATAAATGTTTAATAAAAATAAAAAAAATCCCCCCATCAACACTTTAAAAAAAAAAATCTCCAGTATTCCACATGAACACCACATGCAGGTTGACAAAAAAACTAAAATATCAGTGGCACATTTAAACATTGACATGGAGTTAAACAAAGTAAACTTTTTTTTAAAGAACTGATGACTTACAGCTACATGGCCTCAGAATAGTTATTTTCTTCGGAATGCTTTTCCATTTTGTATATATATTTTTCTCCCCCCAATAGTCTCCTTCACCATGTTTTATGCAAAGTTATGATGCAGTTTAGAATCATTCTGAGAGAGTGTGTCACATTATAAAAGGACAGTATCAGGTTACCCTCTTAACGGAAAAGCCTGATTGTTCTGAGATCAGGTTTCAAATCGAAATACAATAGCTAAGTCACAAGCAGCCAAAATGTGCTTTTCTACCCCTGCTATGCTTGACAGGTTATGACAGCCATGGCATAAAATTACTTCACACTAACCAGCAGTCAAATTACTGACAATGTATTAGATGTGAACATCTAAATGGTCTGATGACAACTTAGTACACAACTTGGCATGGGGAACCAAATTTGCCATTAAGCGAGGGTAGCATCAGGAAAACCCCTTTGAAATGTCAGCAGGGTATACAACTAAGCTGGATCAAGGAGTTAGCCAGCTAACGTGCCTAAAATGTTCAAAAATTACTTTTCTTTTTGAAAGAGAAGCTTGAAATGGGAAGTCTCATTAGCTAGGTTTCCACCCAATTGGCAACAGATTTATGTAAATAGTCTGAAACTTTGCATAAAAACAAATACACACATTTTCCCAGAGATGGGTTTCCATCAAGTTGACCTGTTGAGGATAAAAATGCTGTACGTGATGACGTAGTGCACATAAAAATAACACGGTTAAATTCCCATGTACCAAATACAAGTTTCCATCGCATTTGCAACTCTGATGGTTTTGTCAACAAAATAAAAATGGTGTTGTATTGCAAATATGCCCACTGGTATTGATACATGTGCTCTAGTCAACAGCTTGCAGATAGAGTGCTGGTAGGATAGCCTACATGAGATTATGGACGAAATAGCAAGATGTGTCAAAAAGCAGCCAAGCACCATCATCATGTTTCCAGAATAAGACCCTCAATATTATTGGAAAGGAACAATCAAATCACTGCATGATCTTTCTCCACCTTGTGAAGTTAATCATAACTTGTCATCTGTAGCCTAATAAACTACATTCTGTGATGAGTCGTAGTGGGCCGACCACAACATAAATCGCATGACTCCAAGTTTACTACAATATGTTATATCAATATTTGCGCAATAAAAGGAAATTGCTTCGCCAACTCCTCACATAATTAATTGTACTGACAAATCTCACCTTGTAATAATAATAATAATCATATTTTGTTTAAGCATTTGTTAAAGTTCACCAACAAATTTGGCATTTCCATCAGGCCTGCTGTGTGAGACAAGCCATTTCATTTAAAAAAAAAAATAATATAAAGTTAAGATGGAAACATGGTTAGTGACTAAACCCCAAAAAAACATTACGTTTAGCTTTCTTAAATTAACAAGAAATCAAGTTATTTCTGATTTTTAATCCAAGTTAGCTGGCTAATTTATTTGTCCTGCCTCGTGGTATACCTGTCTGGTATCAAATTAGTTACATGCACCAACAACTTTGGGTTGGTGCATAAAGTCTCTCTTGCAGAGGCAGGCGAAACAAATGGAATTCAACCCATATTCCGTTGTAGAAATGCAGGAGGAATGAATGTTGAATGATGCATGGCCAGTGCTAGTTTGGCATAGTTCATTTCATCTATGAAACTGATTTGGTAGACATTGCAGCGTAATAAGGGCTGGTTATAGATACACATTCTCTGGTACTAGAAGCTCAAGTGCACAGCCACAACGTTTTGTACTGTGGGCTTAAAACCTTCGAGAGGAGGCTCAGTTGAAGAGGAATTTATCCATTAAGATAAATCAAAATAATCTGAAAGCTTTGAAAGTCCCAGCCAAACAATGGACTACACCAGGACCTAACAGCATCCGCTTCCAGCATTCTGAACTCGACACTGAATCCCTCCACATCATCTTGGCTATTGCATAAGCATGTATGCATCTGCTGATGGGGCATTCATGCATACACATACATACAGGCAAAGAGAACATTCCAGGTAAACTTAAGTCACAGTTGATCTAGTTATAACGTGAAAGCAGCACAACAGGTAGTCCTTTGGTGTCGGAGCTTGGTTCAAACGTTCTGCCTTAGACTTAACGAAATAAAAACAGAGCTTGAAGAAATAAAAACAGAGCTTGAAGAGCCCTCCCATCCCATCGACCTCCCAGTCCCAGCAGGCTGGATGTGCATGCGTATGCATGCCCTGGCTGATGTGCTTTATAAGTGCTGCTGTGGGGCAGAAGGCAGTTCGGAAACAGACAGCAGGCATGGTGGTCTCCTGTTAAAGATGGGGACATGCCTGCAGTCAGTGTGGCTGAAGAGCTGCGGTCAGGTAGAGGCCAGGCTGAGCGGTCGTCTAGAGATTTGAGTTGGGGTTGGGGGGGGCAAAGGTGGTTGTTTAGGCACATGATGACGTGATGACGAGGGGGGTGAGGAGCTGACTGAGCTCGGAGGCAGAGACGGGCCCAGTCTTCAAGAGGCTGCCCCTCTGCCTGCGCTTGGCCAGCTTTGAGTTGGATGGAGGGGAGAGGCGCATGGAGGCGGAGCTGGCTGTGATGACCATGGGAGCCTTGTCAAGCTGCTGCTGCTCCTCCATCACAGCCTGCTCAGCCAATTGTCGGTTCATGGCCACCGCCTTGCCAGCAAAGAACGTCAAGTCCTTGGCACTGTTTCTGATAGGATGACACCAAATATAGACATTAACAATGCAGAAGGTGACATTGCATTTTCAATAGTTGTACTTTCCTATAATGAGCTGATCAGGATACACTACACTAAACATACCCCCTATCCCTCAGGAACTCTGAAAATATGAACGCACCTTTGATGTAGGATAGATGTTGGCAGAGTGTCAGAGAAGCCCTAATAAAATAAAAAATAAAGCAGAGGGACCCATTTTAGACAAAAACAACCCCCACCCATTCTACCCACTGACATGTGTGTCAAGGAGTGGGAGGGAGAGCGCTCGAGACTTACCCCCTGCACCCATGGGTGCTGCAGGACCTGGCCGGCACTCAGGCGGTTCTTGGCGTCCCGAACAAGCAGTTTGGAGATCAGGTCTTTGGCACTTGAGGAGATGTGAGCCCAGTCTTTCTCAGGAAACTCATACTTCCCTTCCTGGATACTCTCAAACAATGTGTTCTGGAGAAGAAATAAGAGCTTTCTTGACCATCACATAGTAAAGAACATACAGCTTGAATTTCAAAATGTATACATGCATCTAGGACTACTATACGTCCTACTAAAAAAACAGAATACAGTTTCAGGAGCACACATGATAAAGGGAGAGAAAGCTAGAGCGAGAATCTGATGCAGCCGGAGGTGGTCTTTGCTTCCTTCCTTACCTGGCATGTGTGGCACGGTTCTCCCATATCCCAGCCACAGTCACTGCCGCAGCGGCCCACAAAGGGCGGGTAGCCGCTCAGCAGGATGTAAAGGATGACCCCCAGGCTCCACAGGTCACAGCGCTTGTCATAGTTGGTGGCCTCCTCACTGAAGGCCTCCACGACCTCAGGGGCCATGTACTCTGCTGAGCCACACTGCAGGAAACAGACAGATTGCAGGGTTAGTTAGCTCTGGGCTGGGAACAGTCAACAACTCCCACCTGAGGCTACTGTTACAGCTATATAAAAAACAGCTGAATGTAATATGTGAGTACAACAGTGAAAATGAAAAACAAGTCTATGCTGCCCAATGTCCCCGAAAAAAAACCATTTCTGCCTGCTCTATTCTGCTGATTCCTCATGTGCCTCTGCACAGAAGAATAAGGCTGTATGAGAGTCACATAGTAGACAGCAGCTCTGGGCTAAACTAAAGCAGTACAGATGGGCTCAAGGGGGTGGGGGAGGATTATCCACACTGATGGATTTCTTTAAGTCCCCCTCCGCTAAAACATCTCTACAGAAAATGTAACGAGGCATGAAGAACATTATGTGCAGTGGGCTGGGAGGTGAGGGCAGGGATGAGTGGGGCCTGGTCTTAGCACTCAGCTCAAAGCCTACAGTGGACCGACTGGTCAGGCTACAGGCTCAGCGTGACTGTGGGATGTGAAACCAGGCCAAACACGGAGCTAGGAAAAGAGGATTGTCAGTGGGTCAGTCTAAGAAAGCCTAGCACAGTTGCATAACTCCATCAAACAAACACCCAATGGTGTTTTAATACTTTGAGCAGGGATGAAGGAATGCGTGGGTCGCTAGTTCAGCAGGACAGGAGAACAAAGCCACTCCTTAGGAGTTGGCTGCCCTCAGTGCCCTGCTCAGATTTAATGAGCTTCTCTTCTGTTTACTTTCAGAGAAAATAAAACAACCTCGTGGCAAATAATACATCAGACTTCCATGTGAAGCAGGCAGTGTGTTAAGAAGCAGTGCAGCTTGGCGGGTCATGTTTCGGAGGATGCATGTCTCGACCTTCACCTCTCCAGAGGCTGTTGAAGCGATGAGACAATTGGATATCACAAAAATGCAGTAAAGATTACAATAATCAACAAACATGATGATTCCTCAATCTGTAGGGTTAGATTGACCAGACCATATAAACTAAACCCAGAGCTCAGGTCAGGAGAGGTATCAAGGACACCCTTTCAACACTCCTGATTGGCTAGCTAGCTTTATCATGAATGGTGCTCTGGTTGAAGGAGATACCAAGATAACCTCTGGTAAACCAAACATTCATAAAACCCAAACAATGTGAGCCTGCTGCAACACAATGGCTCTGAACAGCTGTTTCCGTTGGGGGTTAAAGCTGACACGGGGGTGGACATTTACTCAAAAATAGCATTCTTCTATCCGAGGAGAGGCTGGAGTGGTCTGTTTGCACACAGCGAGCCCCAACCCCTGCACAGCTGTTTGCCTTCCTTAACAACACTACCAGATTCAGGTCAAATCCAACCCTCATGGAAAAACCAGAAGAAACTGCCACACTGCCAGCTGAAACACAACAGCATCATGGAAAATATATATATATATATATATATATTTCTGTCCACCAAGGTGCTTTAGAGGAGTAATGGGATTATGATCAAAGAGTACTCATATTTCAGAGCTCCCTTCAAAAACATGGCTAAACCCAGCAGCCAGAGATAGGATGGCTAGACTGACTGCTCAAGGCACTGGTAAGGGTGTGGGGCGGCTGAAGGGGGTAAAATGAGAGCTCAGCTGAACTGATACCTGTACAACAGCAGATTTGACTTTCTAGAGTAGCTAAACATAACCATGCTGGTGCAATACTGCTGAAGACTTGCATCAGTCAATACTGCTGAAGACTTGCATCAGTCTCAAACCATCCTGCTGTGACACAGATAGTGGTTAATCAGCCGACGTCTGTAGATTGGTTGGTGAACTCAACCTGGGGCTTTCCTAACCATGTGACCAGTCAGCCCATGGTCATGTGACAACACAGCTGTTTGAGGACAGCTTACAGAAAGAGGAGTTGGTCTTTCATCAGCACCTCAGCTGCACCAGAGTGCCTGACAAACCTCTGACAACTTCTGTGAATTCCCCTTAAGGTGCAGCACAGGCCTGTGTGTTTTCATACGGCTACACAGCCCCATGCCGATCTGTTTTCACCACTAAGTTCTCAGGAAACCACAAACATGATTCTCAGAAAAGAGACCAGCTATACCCTAAAATTCACCCCCCTTGCTACCTGGAGACGTTCAACCTCTACAAGTACAGTAAACAAATTGTCTTAGTGTGCCTTTTATCAAATTCACTCAAGCACATGAAAGTATTTACAGATTTCTGAAACTATATATTGGAGAATAACATGGCCTAAGTACAGACATGCAGGTAAAGGGGGGTTGATGGTGGAGGAAGAGAAATTAAAATCAGATAAGATTGCCCCGGTGATGAGGCGAAAGAAAAACAAGGGCAAGCGTATGAGCAGCTCTAGGCACACACACACACACGTCACCCCCCTCCACTCCCCCTGGCTCAGCCAATCAAAGCACAGTTGCTAGGTACAAGGGCAAGACTAAATTTCTATAGAACAAGCTTCAGACATGGGGCTTTTGTTTCATGAATACAAAGAGAAATGCAGGCTTGCACAAATGTGGTGAGAGAAAGTGGGTGGCAACTACAGTGAGAAGAGACCGGAGGGTGGGTGGCGATGTTATTTCTGTTTCTGCATGTTACAGCTCAATACCAGAGAATTGCAGCAGAGGCTCAGTGAAGGAAGACATTGTTTTGTTCCAATTACCGTTCCAAGGAAAATAAGGTTCATTCAGCCACTTCCACATACCATAGTTTAGCCTCGCTGTCTGTGCAAATGTGCAATCTGTTCCCTGTAGCCTTAATCCTACAAGGATATTACATCTAGTTCTTTCCACAGGAATGACAAAATACCTTAATTCAAAAAAGTCTGACCTGACCCAGGGAAAATCGCTTAAAGACCAGGCTCTTGTTGAAACCAGAGGGGGATGCAGGCAAGGTGAGGGAGAGAGCAGAGAGCCAACATCATAAAGGGGGAGACCACTCAGCACCTATTCAGTCTCCAACGTGGGCCAAATGTGCAAGTGTGACACACCCCACCAGACTAAACCCGTGAGACCCCTGGCCCCACAACTATTCTACCAAGAGGCCAGGGCAGAGTTGGCCCACCAACAGGCTGCTAAAGCTAGGTCAGGTTCCAATGAAAAATCCACCACCCCTACATTTCTCCACATTCCCCCTCTTGCTAGCCTGGACGGGCTATCAGCTTCACCTGCTCACACCCATCTCCCTTCCTCTGACAGCTATGGGAGGGGCAAATAATGATGGGTTCCCTTTACATTTGAATCATTCCAAAAACTACCATTCCAGGTTCAAAAATAGTTATTTGACGAAACGTGGGGTTAAACCATCATAACCCCATGTGCCTCACCATTTCCACTGATAAGTAGAAGGATGTGGACATTAGACTTTTGGGAATTCGAATGGAGCTGACAGGAGCAATCCAGATATCTAAGCCTAGGAGCTGCCAGATGGGGGGGGGGGTGCACACACACAGCCTGAGAGTCCATCCCCAGGTGACATCACTGGGGAGCGGCACCGTAAAAACACCCTGCATATTATCTACCTGCCTCAGGGAAACAGCCAGCGGCAGGGCATGTGACCACTTAACCTCACTGGGGCTTTGTGCGACGTCCTATAAATCACATCTGCCTTCTAGGGACGCGCACCGGTCCCCGATCCAAATGTGTAAGATATGACTGCATCGGTCCGAACCCCAAACCGATCCAAATGTAACATGCACCAGTCAAAAAAAAAACAAATAAATTCAAAACGCTACGATTTGCCTTTTCATTCAAATGACATTTTTTTCTACCTCCCGAAAATACCTAATATTTAGTGACAACTTACGCGTCCTCTCCTTCAGTGTTGAACTAAGCATGTAACTGCGATGAGCTACAAGTCACTTTTCATGCCGAACAACCCTAGGGAATATCAAGTCTAGTCACAGTGCCCAGCTTTGCACGCTGACCACTGGGAGTTAGCCGCCAGAAACAACTGCCAGAGACCACGCATCTGGCTATACCTGCTGAAGGGGGCTTACAATAGATTGTTCAGGTTCCCCCATCAGCAATAGTTTTGCTTTAAGCAATCAGTGTATATGGTAATTTCTAGATATGAAATGATCACATTTTCATTGTATAACAAGGAATGACTTTTGCGAGGTGCACTGCATGGCCAACGCTGGTGGAGAAAGGAAGAGCGACACACTTTGAACCAGTCAAAACCATTCCATTTTGAGATGGGGTGAAATCCAAAGATGAGCTACACACCACCGTTCAAAAGTTTGGGATCACTTAGAAAGGTCCTTGTTTTCCATGAAAACACATGAAATTAGTTGTGAAATGAATAGAAAAGTCAAGATAAGGTTACAAATAATTATTTAATTTAAATAATTGTCCTTCAAACTTTGTTTTTGTCAACAAAAAATTCCTCCATTTGCAGCCCTTTGGCATTCTAGTTGTCAATTTGTTGAGCTAATCTGAAGAGATTCCACCCCATGCTTCCTGAAACACCTCCCACAAGTTGGATTGGCACTTCTTATGTACCTTACGGTCAAGCTGCTCCCACAACAGCTCAATAGGGTTGAGATCCGGTGACTGTGCTGGCCACTCCATTATATACATAATACCAGCTGACTGCTTCTTTCCTAAATAGTTCTTGCATAGTTTGGAGCTGTGCTTTGGGTCATTGTCCTGTTGTAGGAGGAAATTGGCTCCAATTAAGTGCCGTCCACAGGGTATGGCATGGTGTTGCAAAATGGAGTGAGACTTCCTTCTTCAAGATCCCTTTCACACTGTACAAATCTCCCACTTTACCACCAAAGCATCCCCAGACCATTACATTGCCTTCACCATGCTTGATAGGTGGTGTCAAGCACTCCTCCAGCATATTTTCTGCGTCTCACAAATCATTTACATTTAAGTCATTTAGCAGACGCTCTTATCCAGAGCGACTTACAAATTGGTGCATTCACCTTATGACAAATGTTCCTCTTCATGATCCGAACACCTCAAACTTACATTTGTCTGTCTATAACACTTATTTCAATCTTTCTCTGTCCAGTGTGTTCTTTTGCCCATCAATCTTTTATTTTTATTGGCCTGTGAGATATGGCTTTTTTCTTTGCAACTATGCCTAGAAGGCCAGCATCCCAAAGTCACCTCTTCACTGTTGACGTTGAGACTGGTGTTTTGCAGGTACTATTTAATGAAGCTGCCAGTTGAGGACTTGTAAGGTGTCTGTTTCTCAAACTAGACACTAATGTACTTGCCCTCTTGCTCAGTTATGCACCGGGCCTCCCACTCCTCTTTCTATTCTGGTTAGAGCCAGTTTGCACTGTTTTGTGAAGGGAGTAGTGCACAGCGTTGTACTAGATCTTCAGTTTCTTGGCAATTTCTCACATGGAAAAGTCTTCATTTCTCAGAACAAGGATAGACTGACGAGTTTCAGAAGAAAGGTCTTTGTTTCTGGCCATTTCGAGCCTGTAATCAAACCCACAAATGCTGATGCTCCAGATACTCAACTAGTCTAAAGCATTACAGTTTTATTTCTTTAAAACAGGACAGTTTTCAGCTGTGCAAACATAATTCTAATGATCAATTAGCCTTTTAATATGATAAACCCGGATTAGCTAACATGCCATTGGACGTTTGCTGATAATGGGCCTCTGGAATATCTACATAGGCGTACATTTAAAATAAAAAAATACATCTGCAGTTTCAAGCTACAAAAAATCTTTTGAACAATAGTGTATATTCATTGGCTAAATATCGATAAATTACTAGCGCAAACACTTAATCTGCAAAAATGACAAGTTAGAGTGATTATAATTTCAGAACCAAGGTGAGGGGGACAAAAGCATAGGCTACATTGTGCGCCCCCCCCATTTGATAGTGTGGTGGTAGATGCCTAGTCTCCCTTATAGCTCAGATGCCTTCAGCATATACACCATAGATATACATAATGTACACCCACACAAGTCAGCACAAACAGGACCAGCTCATGAGCTCCAACAGCAGAATTTAGCACAGAAAATGAATACGTTTATGCAACAAATGTCACTAAATCGCATCCAATCGTTCTCTAGTCAAACCAAAATGCACCGAATCGTTTCAAACTAAAATGTACCGTTTTGGAGCCCTTGTATTTAGATACGAATCGTCTTGAAAGGGAACGATGCAGATACCTACTGCCTCCCATAAAATGTCCGTTTCCCTCCCATACCATTTCCACAAGACTATTTACACATGCAATCAAAATGAATAAAGGTGAACTGGACTGGCACAACAGTGTAGTAGACTGACTGACCGGAGTAAGGAGCTCTGGGGTGGAGATGGGTGAGCTGTCGCTGTTCAGCTTGATCCCACTGCCCAGGTCAAAGTCACAGATCTTCACAGGAGAGATCTACAGAGGAAGGGAGAAAGAAGTTTTAGATGTTACAAAATGATGCCGCTCAAGAGATTAGTGACCAAAGTTCAGGGTGTTGGTTGTTGTTTATGCCTTTCATTGGGTATGATAGCGCTTTAGGAAGGTGACTTACTGGCAATCATACTTAACTTCAGATTAGCGTGCCCTTGTGCCAGTGACTAAAGATATCAGACACCCAGCAATGGAAACGTACCTTGTCCACGTGCTCACACAAGATGTTTTCCGGCTTCAGATCTCTATGTGCCATTCCTTAAAAAAAAAAAAAAGTCATTCTAAGGTATGGTGAATTAAACAGAACAGGTGGGTTGTACGTTGGCATGTGTCAAATGACCCGTATGGGCCACTGCTAGGGATCACAGGGGGCCTATGGCTGACCTTTCACCCAACAGCCCAGGTATGGAAGCGACACCTTAAGACCATTTATTATACCCAGGAGTACAGTGGGCCGAGCCTTCCAACCATCTGCTGAAACCAGATCAGATAGTTGCAGTGCAAAGCCCTCGTGAGACACGCCAGCCCATCTCCAGGTCCTTCCCAGTACCAATGTGAAACTCAATCCTCCCCTTGACCCAGCAGGCAAGCCCTGGGCTGTGGCTCGACCCTGCTTACCTTTGTTATGCAGGAAATCCAGAGCGCTGGCGATGTCCTGCACCACAACGCAGGCTTCCTGCTCGCTAAAGTGTTGTCTCCTGTGGATGTGAGCCAGGACCGAACCTGCGGGTCAGCAAGACTTATTACTCTGCTCCCTTACATGGTCTTGTTTAAAAAGGATCTGTATTAAGCTACACCGACCAATTCAATGAGACGCATGCAAGGGGAAATGGTGTATTTTACTAAAGCATTACATTAGCCCCTGAGACTGGTGGTGAGGGTTCAGAGCATTTAAGCCTAGTTGGAAGCACTCACCTCCTCTTAGCATTTCAAACACCAAGTAAAACTTGTCTTCCTCCTCGAAGAACTCCACCAGCTCCAGGATGTTTCTGCAGTGAAGGAAACAGGACACGGTCATTATGTGGTCAAGCGATTATAACCATTACTAAAAAAAATATATCAGTCTGGAAATATTTATATTGACTAACTGGAAAAACTTGTGCGTCTCAGAGCATTACTCATTTAGTGCCAAGAGCATCTGTTGAAGTAAGGTACACTGCTTTCTACAACAACAACAGAGTTGTCAGAAGTCAGCCGTGTGGGTGGCATATAGGCAGTAATCTTACCTGTGACCCTGGCACTGGTACAGCATCTCCACCTCCCTGAAGACACGACTGCGGCTGTGACCTGGTCTCTTCTCAATGATCTGGAGTGGAGGAGTATGGGTTAGGGGATAGGCTTCCAACCACCATGTATGTATCATACTGTGCCCTTAGCACCACTTCCCCCTAACCACTTTAGGCACAGCTTGGATGAAGGGTTAACCTAATTCCGAGGTTGCCTAGTGCCTACCCACCCAGACAGCCAATAGGTTAAGAATCACAGCACCACACCTCTAAATATAGTATAAGTGTGTAACCTATATTGCAAAAAAGGGGCAAAGGGTTCATCCCAGCCATCACAGGCAGCCAGTTCCCAGTTGCATCAACAGAGTGGAGACTAAATTTAGCTGCAGTACTGTTGTGGGCTGCTGCCTGGCAGTCCAGCTTGTTGCAAAGCCAAAAGAGACTGCTGACACTAAAAGCAAATGCCTAAATGTTCCAGCTGCCCCCTCTTCTCATTGTCTGAGGGTGTACGTGACTCTTCCTGTTAGCTGGATTAGAGCTGCCATTGAAACCCACCGGGCCAGAGCACAATGTTTCTAGGATTAGAGGCCTGTATGGACCCAAAGCTTTCTCCTGAACACAACTTCCAATGAATAGTCGACAAGTAGCAGACACTAGTATTAATTGATAGTGGGAGAATTGATAGATAGCTAAATGAATAGCCAATGCATGAGGGTGAGCCTCTTATCTCTATGGAGGGCTGTGGGGTTTTTATTGTCACAGTCACCCAGCAGGGGCTATACATCCCTGCAGCCTGGTTTCAGGATGGCCTCATTGAGTCATACTGCAGGTCTGTAAATAAACCCAGGCATGTGAATTCCCAGGCAGCCCAGGAGCACTCAGTATGCTGGGCCCCAGAATGAAGCTAGCCAGGCAGGAAAGAAAGCAGGCAGATAGAAGACCAGCCCCTTCAGTTTGTTTTCCTGCAGCTCTGGCTTTTGTTCTAGTGTTGCAACACTGGAGTCCCCCCGCCCAGACGGAGGGAGGGGGAGGGGTAGTTGACGAGGACATCTGGTGTGGGCAGTCTGAGACCCCGCCAAGCCCCAACTGACCTTCAGACATGGGTTCTCCCACACTCCACCCCCTAGAACCCCTCTTAAGTGAACAACTATTACTAGAAAGATTTGAGGGGAACAAAGATGATTAATTTACTGGATGCAAAAGTAATGGTTTGTCTTAAGGCATCCAAAGAATCCATACAAAATGTGGAACAAACTAAATCTTACAACACTTCTGCAAAAATGGAAAACATATCAAATTGAATTTCACAACATTTACCTCAAGGCAAAAGGAGGGAGAATGAGTCACAGGAATCCAACAACTGTTTTTCAAACCACACCCCATTTTGTCAGCCTGGCTGACAAATGAAAGCAAAGAGAGGGGGTGGAAGTAGCCTTTGGCTGGTTCTTATTGGATAGCAGAGCCAGAAAAACACAGTAAGGGGGAGTTTCTGTGATAGCAGTAGCTAGGTACCCAGTGCCCATTAAACTACAGCAACCTCATACATCTGTTAAACAGAACAAAAGTGATAAAGTCTGTCTTGAAATGTCCCAAAGGTTACAAGAGTACAGTCCACAAATGTAGATGCAAGAGAAGACTGGGTTAAAGAGGGGCAGCAGGCAGCCTAGTAGTTAGTGTTGAGCTAGTAAGATAAAAAGCTGTCGTTCTGCCCCTGAACAGGCAGTTAACCCACTGTTCCTAGGCTGTCATTGTAAATAAGAATCTGTTCACTCACTTGCCTAGTTAAATAAAGGTTAAATAAAAAAATAAAAAATTAAATGAAGGGGCTATATTTCCTGAGCAATACCTTCATGTGCACAACTCACAGCTTGTGGCTAATGATCAATGTAACATTCCAACTTTGAGCGCAAGCCAAGGCCCAAACAGCAAAGAAGTGTGACGATCGCAGTCACAGGCCCATGTCAGGAGTGACGCACACGTCAGACACTACCCTCTGAAGTTGGCAATATCCTGGGAAAGCCTTCAATTACATTTCCTATAAAAATGGACACGTTCCCAAATTCTATACAAACCACTCATTACAATAACAGTTAGGCACTCAATGATATTGGGGTTTCTTCTCAAATAACTTGTGCAACATGAGAAACATCTTACCTTCACAGCATATTCTTTATTGGTGATGAGGTTGATGCAAGTCTGCACTCTTGCATATGCCCCCTCTCCAAGAACCTCTGCCTGCAGCCTGTAGACATCTAGTAGGACACAATCACAAAAAATTAGAACTGTAAAAACAAAAACGTTATTTTGTACTATAAGCTACAGAATCTGTCCTTTACATGAGAAAATGATTCACCCTCAAATCGGCCAGAGAAGCTGTCAGTTGCCCTGCAACGCTTTTTCTTCTTATTTCTCTTCTTGGCATCAGGGATGTCAATAGGTTGGCTGGAGGGAATATCTAAAAAATCACAAACATCTGTAAGAATAATATAGAATTACAGCATGCTACTTAACATAGGAAATGGTAGTACAGAGTTTGTGTCCCAGGATGCCATTATTGACCTATTGGAGTAAAATGAGAACTTCAGAGTTATGGGTTCAGTACAACAAAGGAATGCACTTACCATGTCTATTCGACGACTCAAAATTGAAGTCTGAATCAAGGAGGGATCCATTTTCTGTGAATTCATCAGTCTCAAAGGGATTATGGCCCTAGATGAGCAGAACAAACCGGTGAATTTAAACTAAAAGTTAGGCCTTTTTCAAAATGACCCACACAATTTATGGTAAAATTAGCAACATATTTGCTACAGTGGCCATGGTCTCATCAATCACAATATTGAATCAAGCTCCAATAATTTCACAGCTGATACTGTATCCAGTGTACAATTCTGTGCACTGCCCACTTGTACCCAGGCTTCACACACACACACACACACACACACTAACATCTGAACCAATCTGTGCTGTTGTGCCATTTAAAAACATTGTCCAAGTAGGCCAGTTTAACAGTCTCCCTCTAACTCAATTAGTCATTATCCATATCTGTGTGAAGACAGATTAAGTTAAATATAGCAAGATGGAGTCTGAGCTCACTTTTCCCATCTTGTAACCAATGCAATCTAATAGAAACACTTATTCACCTTGAAAGAGCTATGGAATCCAGTGACTTCGCTGATCATATTTTGCACCATTTTGCTTTGATTATGGGGGACTGATGGCGACTGCAGCGTTGTGGTATCAAATTACTCTCCCAAAACAAAGCGTTTCTTTTAGAGAGAATGCAGCAAATTATCGCTGTGCTGTCTGGTCAAGATGATGCGCTTTCAACCAGACGGGAGCACTGTGGTAAAAAACAACATAGTATAAACATTACACAATCGGGAATATTTGACAACAATAGCCTAATTAGGCCTGTCAGGCTAGACACGGGGTTAAACATTGGAAACATATTTCGTTACTTTAACGAGTAGCTAGCTGTACTATTATTTAAAAATAGTTCACCCAATTTACATAACGCAGCTTGACCCGTTCGTTGTCTGTTGTCAAAACACGTTTACTGAACACACACTGCGCTAGTAGAAGCAAATACCGTCCGTGAGGACACTGCACAGCAACGTAGACTAGCTAATCAACTAGCTAGCTAGTTAGTTAATCGCATCAATATCCTGAAATGAATTACAAACGGAGTCAACCGACTAAACAAACTAAGCGTGAAGAAATATGTAAATAAAATGTTAAATCAATTAATCGAATTGGCCAGCCAGAAAGCTAGTTAACTGTTAGTTACTTATATGCTGACGCGCTGTCAACCATCGACAAAAGCATTTACTTTCGATAAACTCCGAGTAGAAAGGACGTCAAGCCAAAGTAACTATCGACAAACTACTTTTAATTTACCCCGTTTTCGCTTTTCACAGCTCCAGTGTTAAAGCCGTTATTTGACCCACTGCTTTCATCAAAGCTGCAGAGATGGTCGAGGGGAAGCCAGATCGTGAGTGTATGGAAGATGGAACGAAGTGCATCCCGACAAGGCTTTTTAATCTCACGACTGTTTCCGCCCATTTCTCGGTTCATCCAGCCCCTTCGGCTACTCGCACCCAAAACACAACAACAGACGGTTGGTTCATCACATGGGTTGGGATTAGGAATTACGTGTGTTCTCGTTGAGTGGCGCAGCGGTCTAAAGCACTGCATCTCAGTGCAAAAGGCGTAACGACAGTCCCTGGTTCGAATCCAGGCAGTGATTGAGAGTCCTATAGATTTCCCTTGTTAAATAAAATATATTTATGTTTCTATTTCAGCCTATAGCATCTTTCCCTAACGCCTTCTCAATTATTATGTAGGTGTGTAAGCAGACACAGCCTTTCACCACATTGTGGAGATTCTGCCATGTTGTTTTCTTCTATAAAGCATATTCAGTGTGCTAGGTTTTAGGAGAGGGGACAGAAATGGAACTGGGTGACAATGGATTGCTTTGTACTCCCTGAGTTCAAGTGAAGAGGCATGCTAGAATGAAGAGGATGTAGACTAGTGTGTGTTTAGGGCACAAACAATGATCATGTTTATTCAGGTTTAGGCCTATCGTGTTCTGTCAGACATGGCGAGAGACGCATTTCAGCAATAGCATAAGGCTAAGTATTTTTCACATTGACTCTGAATAAAAAGTTGCAGCCAGACAGTTATCCTACTCAGGGAATTATGTTTATGTGTCTTTACCGAGTGTAACAAAGTTCTTCTTACATTGACTGGACTTCTACAGATAATAGCCTATGCATTTCACTAATCCTTGTTATTTAGGCAGGCGGGCGATGACAAATTGCAATAGGGAATCACGACATAGACTGACCAGGTGAATCTAGGTGAAAATGGTGATCTGTTTTTGATGTCACTTGTTAAATATACTTCAAGCAGTGCAGATGAAGGGGAGGAGACAGTTTAAAGATGGAATTTTAAGCCTTGAGACAATTGAGACATGGATTGTGTATGTGTTGAATGGGCAAGACAAAAGATGTATGTGCCTTTGAACGGGGTGTGGTAGTAGATGCCAGGCGCACCGGTTTGTGTCAAGAACTGAAACAGCGCTGGTTTTTCACCCTCACAGTTTCCCGTGTGTATCAAGAAAGGGGGGTGCAACTCAGTATTAGGAAGGTACTCCTAATGTAAAGTCAGAACCGTAGGATAAATAAAGGGGGCATATAAGCAAACAATGAAAGCTCTTACAATATTCAATGATTACATTTCTCTAAAACAGGTTATAGGCTATATGTGCATCACTAAGTCAGAACAGTAGGTGAAATTAAGAGGGAAAAATAGACCAAATTCTTAGGGTGAGGGACATGGGCTACTAACAGCTTACTATACAACATACACTTAGTATTACTTTCTTTGCTACAGTATACATATCTATATTTATATTAGTATACATATACATATTACATAATTTATGCAGCAGCATACAATACATTTTTGGACTCACCTTGTTGTGCTGTGCTCACTAGAACAGGAAGTCCTTCGTGAGCAAATTTTGTCATCAAAGTTAGGCATTCTCTGGATTTCTAGTGCTTTCAAGACAACTGGGAACTCGGAAAATAACAAGGTCAAATCATGATGATGATTGTCAGTGATCTTCAGGTCGTAGCTCTAGAAAGAGGCCAGAGTTCCTGACTTACAATTCAGAGTTGGTTGACCTTCAAATCGTATATTCCCAGTCGGAGCTTATTTTTTTCCCCGAGTTCCCAATTGTCTTGAATTCACAAGTCATATTTCCCAGTTCTGAGTTAACAGTTGTTGAAAGCGCGGCAGAAATAATCCCGGATTGACAGCATGGCAATGTTGAATGCTTATCATTTTAAGCTTGGAAAAGAGACCCTTAAACCCAGACTTGGGACCACACAGACGCACCACTGAATAGACACACCACTGAATAGCATGCTTTGCAATGCTAGCAGTTAGCCACTGATTCCTTCCAAACCAGTCATTGTTGAATTTGCGATTTCCAACTTGTTGTGTAATGTTTATGTCCAATGGCCTAAGAGCACCGATACTTTTTATGTATTATTTCTATTAATTATTTATCTTCATATGACAAGGATTAAAAAGGATTTGTCAGTAGATTGTCGACTTGATTTATGTTGATGACTGCTAGCTAAGATTTTGAAAGTATGATGTTGACAGTCCAATCAAAGCTACTGTAGATATAATGTGATTTGACTTTTTTCTGTGGCCAATGACCTTGAGCCTTCTTGGATGGGTACTTGTAATGTAACTCTATGGCAGCACCCAGGGGGCTTGAATTTTCAAGCTCTACCCTTAGATTTGGAGGTGACGTAGTGTCCCCATGAGTGACAGAACACTGAGCCAATCACTGGAGAACATTACCAACCCCTTTGATCTGGATTTTTCTGTTGGGTGCCCCACCACCACAGAAAGCACTGAGCTAGGCTGAAACACCTGCATTTTGGAGCTGCCTTACTGAAGAAATCAAAAAAGAGACCTTGTTTGTATGCGGCTTTATTAAGTCAATGATGATATGATTTTTTTTACACTGTTTGCAAACTGATATGTGACACGTATTAATACCAAAATAACATGCAAAACAATATATGTATTTTTTTAGCTAACAATGTGGGGCTCAAAATGACGCGTCGCCTTCATATCTTCACACTACACATCTATGGCATATTATCTAGTGAGTCGTGACCTAGCATCGCATGCAGTGCCTTCAGAAAGTATTCATACCCACTGACTTTTCCGCATTTTGTTGTGTTACAAAGTGGGATTAAAATTGATTTAAGTATCATCTTTGGTCAACAATCTACACAAAATACTCTATAATGTCAAAGGGGAAGAACATTTCTCAAATTTATTAAAATGTATGAAAAATTCAACTAGTTAAGTATTCAACCCCCTGAGACAATGCATCTTAGAAATAACAGCGATTACATCTGTGTCTTTTTAGTTAAGTCTCTAAGAACTTTGCACACCTGGATTGTACAATATTTGCCCATCATTTTTTGGTTTTATTCTTCAAGCTCTGTCAAGTTGGTTGTTGATCATTGTTAGAAAGCCATTTTCCATAGATTTGCCAAGTCTTGCCATAGATTTTCAAGCTGACTTAAGTCAACACTGTAATTATTTTTTTTATTTTTTATTTCACCTTTATTTAACCAGGTAGGCTAGTTGAGAACAAGTTCTCATTTGCAACTGCGACCTGGCCAAGATAAAGCATAGCAGTGTGAACAGACAACACAGAGTTACACATGGAGTAAACAATTCAATAACAAACAAAGTCAATAACACAGTAGAAAAAAAGTGGAGTCTATATACATTGTGTGCAAAAGGCATGAGGAGGTAGGCGAATAATTACAATTTTGCAGATTAACACTGGAGTGATAAATGATCAGATGGTCATGTACAGGTAGAGATATTGGTGTGCAAAAGAGCAGAAAAGTAAATAAATAAAAACAGTATGGGGATGAGGTAGGTGAAAATGGGTGGGCTATTTACCAATAGACTATGTACAGCTGCAGCGATCGGTTAGCTGCTCAGATAGCAGATGTTTGAAGTTGGTGAGGGAGATAAAAGTCTCCAACTTCAGCGATTTTTGCAATTCGTTCCAGTCACAGGCAGCAGAGTACTGGAACGAAAGGCGGCCAAATGAGGTGTTGGCTTTAGGGATGATCAGTGAGATACACCTGCTGGAGCGCGTGCTACGGATGGGTGTTGCCATCGTGACCAGTGAACTGAGATAAGGCGGAGCTTTACCTAGCATGGACTTGTAGATGACCTGGAGCCAGTGGGTCTGGCGACGAATATGTAGCGAGGGCCAGCCGACTAGAGCGTACAAGTCGCAGTGGTGGGTGGTATAAGGTGCTTTAGTGACAAAACGGATGGCACTGTGATAAACTGCATCCAGTTTGCTGAGTAGAGTGTTGGAAGCAATTTTGTAGATGACATCGCCAAAGTCGAGGATCGGTAGGATAGTCAGTTTTACTAGGGTAAGTTTGGCGGCGTGAGTGAAGGAGGCTTTGTTGCGGAATAGAAAGCCGACTCTTGATTTGATTTTCGATTGGAGATGTTTGATATGAGTCTGGAAGGAGAGTTTATGCCATTCAGGAACATTCAATGTCATTTTGGTAAGCAAAAGATTGTAGATTTGTGTAGAGTTGGCCTTGTGTTTTAGGTTGTTGTACTATTGAAAGGTGAATGTGTCTCCCAGTGTCTGTTGGAAAGGAGACTGAACCAGGTTTTCCTCTAGGATTTTGCCTGTGCTTAACTGAATTCCGTTTGTTTAATTAATAACTTCACCATGCTCAAAGGAATATTCAGCGGATGCTTTTTTATTTTTACACATCTACCAATCGGTGCCCTTTTTTACAAGTCACTAAAAACTTCCCCGGTCTTTGTGGCGGAATCTGTGCTTGAAATTCACTACTCGATGGAGGGACCTTACAGATAATTGTATGCGTGAGCTACAGAGTTGGGGTATTCATAAAAACATATTTTAACCACTTTTATTGAACACAGAATGAGTCCTTGCATGTGATTATGTGATTTATTAAGCACATTTCTACTCCTGAAGTTATTTAGGCACGCCATAACAAAGGGGTTGAATACTTATTGACCCAAGACATTTCGAATTCCACTTTTACATGATGGGGTATTGTGTGTAGATCAGTGACACAAAATCAATTTTAAATTCAGGCTGTAAGACAATAAAATGTGGAAATAGTAAAGGGGTGTGAATACTTTCTGAAGGCACTGTAGCCTATGCCACACCCAAAATAATTGATCTGTTTATTTAATGGTTGTGCAAAATATGTTCAATTATTGTCATGACCCAAACCTGTAGACCATGTTCTTTCTGTTGTTTGCCTATTGTTACTATGTGGCCATGAAATACTTTCTACTGTATGTGCTAGTTTCCTTGTAGGACTTGTTTATAAGAACAGGAACATCTTGTGACAGTGTTCTCTCTCCTTCCCTCTCCCCGGGCCCTCCGTGTATTTTGGCCCATATACTTGGGCCTTAAACTGCAGCAAACATGATGTAAAGGGATTGGCTGCTACTCAGTAGGGCCAGGACCACATGATGCAATCCAAGGTTAGGTTGGAAAACAAACCATGGGACTGTGGAGGGGCACTATGGGGTAACAGTAGCAGGGGCATAGTAAAAGGCTTCAAGTGGCAACCTCATTCCAATAACAACATCCCAGGGGGTAGTCTTTCAGAGAGGGGATATTTCTGCCTGCTCACGGATTGGCTGAGATCAGGAGGTGTGGCTGAGAGGATGATAACAATAATGGATTGCATTTATACAGCACTTTTGTGTGCTACAGTCATAAGTATGAGTTACTCATTCACCATCAGTGTGTAGCAACCACCTGAGTGATGTATGACTGACATGCATCAGAACGTGCACAATACATTAACTACCAACCTCTGCAAAATTATTGAATGGCCAACTCCTTGAATTTGTCCCCCATTAAATGTGTGTACATTACTGTATTTATACTTGGGATACTTGGGATATTTTCAACAGGAAAAGTAAAAGAATAGCTGGAATTTGTATGTGTAGTAGCTCAAGACAACATACATAACAGGTTAATTGATTTAAACAACATACTTACAGTAAGTATTAACAAGTATGTACATACATTAGGCCTACAACTACACTAAGTACTGTAGAGGAATTAAACCCCCCCCCAAAAAATGTTTTGTTCAGGAGGGTCAACATGTCCAGTTATGCACGTCACGTGTGTCTGTGATGTATACAAATGCGCGTGTATGTATCGTAGGTGTGTGAATGTGTGCACAAATTCTTATTACTCTGCACAAGAGAGATGAGTGTGCTGCAGTTAGCAGTCCTCTTCTGTTTCATCTTGGCTGCTGGGTTTTTCCAAGGAGTCAGCGATCAACGTCACATGGTGAAGATTTACACACACTTGTTCTTAGAATGAGGTTCCCAGAACATTTGAAAACATGGCCACCTTTAAAGGAAAGGAAACACTACAAGTGTTTACAAGTCTCAATGACACTTTAGTTGACGATAAAGACATAATAGCACCAAAAGTACACTTATCACTAAGCTATAGGTTCCAGAGACCACACATGATACATCCCACCCAATACTCTCTCTAAGATATTCCAACTAAGGACATGAACAATTGCTCAAATGTGCTGTGAAATTAATATATTCAGTTCACTTTAAGACTACAGTGTTTGGAATTTTGTATATTATTTGAAGATCTCACTTAAATATCGGACTAGTCCAGACCAACCGCTCAACCAACAGACAACCTTAACTGAAAGAATTCCCTGCGTTGTCCCATAAACTGTATTTGCATGGTATTCAGGTACATTTTATGTCAGGCAACTTTAGTAATTACTATGTTGGCCTAATAATATGTTCCTACACTGTAGTTATACGGTACCTATCCTTGTACTTATCTAGTAAACATATATATTTAGGGGCTTCAAATTTAAGTAGAACCACAAATTGTGAAGGAAATTGTTTAATGAGTAGCATAGATCGATGGGATGGTTGTTTAGCAACAAAAGCGACTCATTCGCAACTATGGGAAAAACAGACTGGGTATTGTTGACAACGTAAACCATATTTTGTCTTCGATTTTAGGCTATTGAAAACATACTGTAAATACATTAGCACGAGTCTCACAAATACATCCTGACAGTTGTTGGTTAGTTGGCGTTTTGAGACATATTAGCATAGAAGTGACATCAGTCAAAACACCTTAAAACAAGACATGGTATAAAGAACAAGATAGAACTAGCTGAAACGAGTCACCCACGATTCCACACATGAAACTTCTTGTCATTGTTGCGAGTTATCCGGCCATCTAGAATCACAACAACACAAGGACTTTTGCCCCATTGAAGCATGCGCATGGTTTTCGTGACGTTGTCAGCTGTTTTTAATGCAAATAGTACAATAAAGTACTGTATACTGTCACTACCAAATTCTACTTTAACCCAAATTGACACTTTTGATCCCTTTCTGTGTACATTTGAGAATATTTCATTATAAAGTCCTAAATATTACAGACATCCCAAGCACATGTTTTTATTGAAATATCCTACTATGTAACAGGAATATGATCCTATTAGAACTTCATTCTAATTGAAATAAGACCATTTGTACTGACACAGTCTGCGAGATAATACAGAGGACCATACATGAGGCAAACTGACTTGCAAGTCATGAAACCGTTAGGGTGTGCACTCACAGCCTAATATTTGCTGAGTCACATAATCCACCGTGATAACAATGACATTTGCATTAAAAACAGCAGAAGCACATTGTCATTGCAACAACTCAGACAGAGTTGAGTAAATTCACGTTTGATTGGTGCTACGGAAATTCTTTAATTTGATCCCGCCAAAATCCAGTTGAAACTCCGCCTTTTCATGCCAATTCTCCAAATGTCGAGTGGAGTCCAGTCTGGTCTAAAACATTTCACATTAAAAAAACAAGCAGGTTGAGATGAGTCAAATCATCTCCTGTCGGTCTCACACGTAGCTCACGCAGGGAGACCAGTCACATGGTGGCTGTAGGGAAGAATGAGGGGAAATTACTCTTGTGAGTTGGCACTCAGACTACATAGTCAAGCAGATGCAGAGAGAATTTTGATTAGAACCTGCTATGTAATATTGTTGACCGAGGGCAGATAGAAATAATCCTCTTCCCCTCACAGCTAGAGGTCATGTACTCCTGTAACATGGCCAGTGGGTACTCTTGGCACGACAGCCTGAAATAAAGGTGGTTTCCAGGTTTTGCAACCTGGTCTCAGAGCATTTTGTATTATTCTGGACGTAAATCCAATACATTGCATTTAGTATGATGTGTTACATTTCATATGGTATGTATTAATTTGTGGTTACCAATCACCCATTTTGTATGATACTGTATGTTACGAATTACAATTTGTATTATATGTTAAGAATTTGCAAACCGTATGATATGTTACAAAATCTAGCTAGATGGCTAATGTTAGCTAGGCTAGGTGTTAGGGTTAAAGTTAGGTTAAAGGGTTAAGGCTAGGGGAAGGGTTAGCTAACAATTAAGTCGTTAATTAGCTAAAATGGTCAAGTTGGCAGTGATAAGATCTGAACGCAGAACCTTTGGGTTGCTAGACATTCACATTATACGCTCACCCATCCTGACCAACTCCCTACTAAGTAACCATCTATATTATGCAGTGGTGTAAATTACTTAAGTAAAAATACTTTAAAGTACTACTTAAGTCGTTATATATTTTTTTTTAGGTATCTGTACTTTACTTTTAACTTTTTTTTTACAACTTTTACTCCACTACATTCCTAAAGAAAATAATGTACTTACTACTCCATACATTTTCCCTGACACCCAAAAGTACTTGTTACATTTTGAATGCTTAGCAGGACATTCCAGAGGGACATCAGAGACTGTAACGTTCTTTGCTTCACGGAAACATGGCTCACTGGAGAGACGCTATCGGAGGCGGTGCAGCCAGCGGGTTTCTCCACGCATCGCGCCGACAGAAACAAACATCTTTCTGGTAAGAAGAGGGGCGGGGGCGTATGCCTTATGGCTAACGAGACGTGGTGTGATCAAAGAAACATACAGGAACTCAAATCCTTCTGTTCACCTGATTTAGAATTCCTCACAATCAAATGTCGACCGCATTATCTACCAAGAGAATTCTCTTCGATTATAATCACAGCCGTATATATTCCCCCCCAAGCAGACACAACGATGGCTCTGAATGAACTTCATTTGACTCTTTGCAAACTGGAATCCATACATCCTGAGGCTGCATTCATTGTAGCTGGGGATTTTAACAAGGCTAATCTGAAAACAAGACTCCCTAAATTGTATCAGCATATCCATTGCGCAACCAGGGCTGGAAAAACCTTGGATCATTGTTACTCAAACTTCCGCGACGCATATAAGGCCCTGCCCCGCCCTCCTTTCGGAAAAGCTGACCACGACTCCATTTTGTTGATCCCTGCCTACAGACAGAAACTAAAACAAGAAGCTCCCATGCTGAGGTCTGTCCAACGCTGGTCCGAACAAGCTGATTCCACACTCCAAGACTGCTTCCATCACGTGTACCTGAGATGGCATAGCAGTTCAGACGTATTTTGTCCTCGTCTTGTCGTGTCCTGTATATATATATATTTACAACTTTTTTTCACATACATTTTATTTTTAATCAACTCATCTTCAAAACACTCTCCTGCAACCCGCGTCACCAATTTATATTTATAAATAACTATTATTTACCTCAAATCTGCAATCCTCCAAGAAGCTAGCCAGAAGCTAGCCAGAAACTCCAAGAAGCTAGCCAGAAACTAACCAGAAGCTAGCCAGGAGCTAGCTAGAAGCTAATCAGAAGCTAGTTCAGAAGCTAGTTAGCTTCTTTACTGGCAAATCGTTAGTATTCAGCTAACCACGGTTTGTGGTCATCAGCCATCCTTTAGCTCGAAAATCTATCGCCAGTTTTTGTACGGCGCAGCTCGGAACGGAACATACCGGACCAATTTTTCTCTCCATGTCCTTGGATTTCAACTGCTCTCTGGACATTCATTCCCGGATCTCACAGCTAGCTAGCTGCTATCCATGTGTCTATCTGCTCTTGTCGATTCCGGAGCAAACATCAATTACTCCGGAGCTAGCCAGCTCCGTCGTTCACTCCTGAGCTCCGTCAATCACTCCTGGGCTGCAGTCACCTATCCGGACCCGTTTTACCGCCTACGCGGAGCCCCACCGGGCCTTCACAACTGGACTGCCGACGTTATCTACCCGAAGGAGATCCGGCTGGCTCCTCCGTCGCGATGTTACCTGAACGCCCATCTGCGGCCTGCTAACCGTTAGCTGTCTTACCGGCTGCTCTCAGAATAGACAATCGGACAATTTATTTATTTGTATTATTATTATGTTTCTTCTTGGGCCTCTATAACTATATCTATTGTTTTTATTTTTTGTTGTTGTGTGATTTGGACTAATCCCCTCTACCACATGGAACCCCACTAATCTACTGACGGAACGCAAGAGGTGGCTAACAACAGACAACCATCCTATGCCAGCTTGCTACCGATGTCCTGGCTAGCTGTCTAAATCGCCGTGACCCCCAAACCAACCACTCCACTCAATGGACTCTTTTGATCACTCGACTAAGGATGCCTCTCCTTAATGTCAATATGTCTTGTCCATTGCTGTTCTGGTTAGTGTTTATTGGCTTATTTCACTGTAGCGCCTCTAGTCCTGCTCACTATACCTTATCCAATTTATTAGTTCCACCACCCACACATGCAATGACATCTCCTGGTTTCAATTATGTTTCTAGAGACAATATCTCTCTCTTCA